>NC_092087.1:112567863-112869735 GCF_045679555.1 Salvelinus alpinus | reverse complement strand
TGAAGGCAAATTATTAGAGCTGTTGATAAGTCATTGTATAATATTCAGCCAATTTTTTGTCATGCCTTTACATTAAAGGCAAGACATACCTAGAAGCAATTACATTCATGAATTGGTTTGAAACCTTTGTTTTAAACCCTTCTCAAAGTTGGTGCCTTGATGGATTTGTAAAAAATGGTTTATCATGAAACACTGTTTTTTAAATTTATTTAAATGTAACCCTTATTTCAGTTAAGTCAGTTAAGAACAAATTCTTATTTACAATGACTGCCTACACCGGACGATGCTGGGCCAATTGTGCGCCGCCCTATGGGACTCCCAATCACGGCCGGTTGTGATACAGTGTGGATTTGATCCAGGGTGTCTGTAGTGGAGCCTCAAGCACTGAGATGCAGTGTCCGCTGCGCCACTCGGGAGCCCCAAAATCATGTTCTAGTGCTGTCCCCAACTAAAATACATCTTGGTCAACCAAGAGTCATCTGTTCTTTCTACCAATCGCCCCATGTGTTTTTATAAAATCAAATATACGTACTGAACTTGTCTGATGCTTTAAGCATTCTGTTGGATCAAATAATTAAGACACACAAATGACGCGAAGTCATAACCAGAGGGAGCCGCTCGTCAACATAACCTGACCAGAGGGAGCCGGTCGTCAACACAACCCGACCAGAGGGAGCCGGTCGTCAACACAACCCGACCAGAGGGAGCCGGTCGTCAACACAACCCGACCAGAGGGAGCCGGTCGTCAACATAACCTGACCAGAGGGAGCCGGTCGTCAACATAACCTGACCAGAGGGGGCCGGTCGTCAACATAACCTGACAAGACGGGGGCCGGTCGTCAACATAACCTGACCAGAGGGAGCCGGTCGTCAACACAACCTGACCAGAGGGAGCCGGTCGTCAACACAACCTGACCAGAGGGAGCCGGTCGTCAACACAACCTGACCAGAGGGAGCCGCTCGTCAACACAACCTGACCAGAGGGAGCCGCTCGTCAACACAACCTGACCAGAGGGAGCCGGTCGTCAACATAACCCGACCAGAGGGAGCCGCTCGTCAACATAACCCGACCAGAGGGAGCCGCTCGTCAACATAACCCGACCAGAGGGAGCCGGTCGTCACCATAACCCGACCAGAGGGAGCCGCTCGTCAACATAACCCGACCAGAGGGAGCCGCTCGTCAACATAACCCGACCAGAGGGAGCCGCTCGTCAACACAACCTGACCAGAGGGAGCCGGTCGTCAACATAACCTGACCAGAGGGAGCCGGTCGTCAACATAACCTGACCAGAGGGAGCCGGTCGTCAACATAACCCGACCAGAGGGAGCCGGTCGTCAACATAACCCGACCAGAGGGAGCCGGTCGTCACTATAACCCGACCAGAGGGAGCCGGTCGTCAACACAACCCGACCAGAGGGAGCCGGTCGTCAACATAACCTGACCATAGGGAGCCGCTCGTCAACATAACCTGACCAGAGGGAGCCGGTCGTCAACACAACCCGACCAGAGGGAGCCCCCCTCCGCTGCTGGACTTCGTAAATTCTGCCGTTCTGCTCCTGAAGTTTTCAGTAATAGACTAATAGTCTACAGATAGATCGACTAATAGACTAGTAATAGACTACACCATCAGTCTGCAACCTTTTCCAGTTGGAGTGCCAATTTATCTGACCATTTCTGCGAATCTGTGTGCTAGTTATGATTTTCATATGCACATTTTCGTGGAACAGTTTCATTTAAATTATAATAGTATCTCAAAATTATTGTCTGTGATGAATCTACATTCTATCTAAATCTAAATGAAAATTATACAAATCTAAAAGTAACTTTTATTGCCATTGCCAACTATGTAAAAAAAATAGCCTACATAAAGCCAACAAATGAAAACATGGCATTCTGCAGGTAGAAAATATCCTGATAAAAATAAATATCCTAGAAATCACATTGGCTGCACATGGCCTGTCTACAACAAACTTGAAACATTGTATCAACTATCAACTGGGTCAGGAAACTCGGATAGCAAGCTTGCAACATTGTATAAAATATTCTAGGCCCTCAGTTTCCTGCTCCAGTGAGTTCTGGACAGTAATCAGTTATTTTATGACATTTCCACTGGATCAGAGCATTACATTTTTCCCTTTTCTGCTGATTGGTTATCGAAAGGGTGAGACCTGGATAAATTTTACGAAAATACTTTGAGGAACTATTGTCATTTACAATTGATTTTGATTAGACTTTGGTTACTTGCTGTTTGTAGGTGAAGAAAAAGTTACTTTGAGAAGCTCCACAACTCATTAGTGGTGCAGCGTTAACCTTTTCTCAATAGGGGGTGCTATTTGCACTTTGTAAAAAATTCGTTCCCAAATTAACCTGTTTGGGCTGCAGCCCGACACCGGTACACTTATGACAACATCCAGCTCAAGTGCAGGGCGCGAAATTCAAAATATATATTTTTTTAAATATTTAACTTTCACACATTAACAAGTCCAATGCAGCATATGAAAGGTACACATCTTGTGAATCAAGCCAACATGTCCGATTTTTAAAATGTTTTACAGGGAAGACACAATATGTAAATCTATTAGCTAACCACGTTAGCAAAAGACACCACTATTCTTACTCCATCAGTAGCTATCACAAATTCGACCAAATAAAGATATAAATAGCCACTAACCAAGAAACAACTTCATCAGATGACAGTCTGATAACATATTTATTGTATAGCATATGTTTTGTTCGAAAAATGTGCATATTTCAGGTATAAATCATAGTTTACATTTCAGCTACAATCAGAAATTGCACCGAAAGCAGCCATAATATTTACAGACACCAACGTCAAATACCTAATTACTCATCATAAAACATTTCTGAAAAATACATAGTGTACAGCAATTGAAAGACAGGCATCTTGTGATTCCAGACAATATTTCCGATTTATTAAATGTTTTACAGCGAAAACAAAATGTAGCGCTATATTAGCGTAGCCACAATAGCCAGAAACACTTGGGCGCCGACGACCAGTTCACATGCACGACAGATATTAGAAATAGCATCATAAAATGTTTCTTACTTTTGGTGATCTTCCATCAGAATGTTGAACAAGGTGTCCTTTGTCCAGAATAGTCGTTGTTTGGATTCAGAATGGCAACTTTCTCTCTCCATTTAGCAAGCGCGCTAGCCGGGTTGCACGGATCTCTCCATGTAAATAAACGGAAAAGAACGGAACACGGCAAAACTCCCGAATTCTTTTTACATCATCTGATGAAACTATATTGAAAAAACATACTTTACGATGATATGGTGACATGTATCAAATAAAATCAAAGCCGGAAATAATAGTCGCCTATAACGTCAGCAAAACAAAAGGCAATCCCACTGTCCAAATGGCGCAATTCAGAGTACCGGAAATGGGGTACACGTCATTCCAAGAGGATTTATTCCATCCCAGATCGAGATAATCACCTCATTTCTCTCTCACAGCCTTCTTGACACCCAGAGGAAGGTGTATGAAGTGTATGTAGACTCTTACATGTCATGCCCATGTATAGGCAGGAGGAGGAAGAGAGCATCGATTTCAGACTTTGAACTTCCGTCTCAGGAAAAGTGCTGCAGAATGAGTTCTGTTTCACTCAGAGAAATAATTCAAACGGTTTTAGAAACTAGAGAGTGTTTTCTATCCAATAGTAATAATAATATGCATATTGTACGAGCAAGAATTGAGTACGAGGCCGTTTGAAATGGACACATATTATCAGGCTACTCAATACTGCCCCTTGCAGCCATAACAGGTTAAACTGCCTCGTACTCAACTCAAAAGTACTCAAAACAGGTCAGAATACCAGCCTCCCAGTCTGCTCCAGCACAGTGTGCTCCAGCCCAGGTCAGAATACCAGTCTCCCAGTTGGTCTCTGTAATTATTCTGGCTGCTTCGGCGCTATTTCAGATTGCAGCTGCAATGTAGAACTGTGATTTATACCTGAAATATGCACATTTTTCTAACAAAACATATGCTATACAATAAATATGTTATCAGACTGTCATCTGATGAATTTGTTTCTTGGTTAGTGGCTATTTATATCTTTATTTGGTCGAAATTGTGATAGCTACCTATGCAGGAAAAAAATGGTGGGGAAAAAAAGTTGTGTCTTTTGCTATCGTGGATAGCTAATAGATTTACATATTGTGTCTTCCCTGTAAAACATTTTAAAAATCAGAAATGATGGCTGGATTCACAAGATGTGTATCTTTCATCTGGTGTCTTGGACTTGTGATTTAATGATATTTAGATGCTAGTATTTACTTGTGACGCAATGCTAGGCTATGCTAGTCAGCTTTTTTACTGATGGGGGTGCTCCCGGATCCGGGATGGTGTGCAACTAGAAGTTAAACTATCATTATGACATCATGGATGGCAAGTCCTTGTATTCATAGTGTAGTGAATTCAGGGGGTTGCCCTGAGCTGAACTCAAACCTGGGTCCAGCGACTGTCAAGCCAACACCTTATAACTGTTATGCCAAGATGTCTGAACTTCTTGACGAGGTCGCTAGGTGTTGGATTACGGTTGATACAACAGCTTTCTCTATGAATTTGAGAGTGGTTACATTTCTCCAGACCCCATCCCAGCCCCCATCCCTCAGCTGTTTACCAAACCAAGTCTCTGGGCAGCCATTTTGTTGCTGTTTAAATGCTAGGTTGTCCCTTTAAAAAGCCACACAAGAATCAATCAACCAATAACAAAGCTGTAATTCCACCACTGTTTTGCTAATAAGATGATGGATGCGGGTGGAGAAATGTAACTACTTTCAAATTCATAGACAGGCCTATGGATGCAAGGACTGACCATCCATGATATCAACATTATAGTGGTAACCATCTTGATGCTATAAAGTGTTGATTTACATTGTTTCTAAACATTGGAGTAAAAAAAGCTTATTTGGGGTTCTGATGGGGTACAACAGTTGAACTAAGCTCATGAGGCATGTGTTATATTCTTCAAGAATCAATGGCTATAAATAAATAATGTAAAAATCAAAATATGGATGTAGCAATTGCAGATTTCCCCTTTAACACCACACATCCTTCCAGTGACTGGAGCGAATTTCAAAAATCGCTGAAGCTGGAGACTTATATTTCCCTCACCAACTTTAAAAATCAGCTATCTGAGCAGCTAACCGATCGCTGCAGCTGTACATAGTCCATCTGTAAATAGTCCACCCAATCTACCTACCTCGTCCCCAAACTGTTTTTATTTACTTTTCTGCTCTTTTGCACACCAGTATCTCTACTTGCACATCATCATCTGCTCATTTATCCCTCCAGTGTTAATCTGCTAAATTGTAATTCTTCGCTACTATGGCCTATTTATTGCCAGTGTAACGGATGTGAAATGGCTAGCTAGTTAGCGGGTATGCGCTACTAGCGTTTCAATCAGTTACGTCACTTGCTCTGAAACCTAGAAGTAGTGTTGCCCCTTGCTCTGCAAGGTCCGCGGCCTTTGTGGAGCGATGGGTAACGATGCTTCGTGGGCGACCGTTGTTGATGTGTGCAGAGGGTCCCTGGTTCGCGCCCGTGTCGGGGCGAGGGGACGGCCGTAAAGTTATACTGTTACATTGATGCTGTTGACCCGGATCACTGGTTGCTGCGGAAAAGGAGGAGGTTGAAAGGGGGGTGAGTGTAACGGATGTGAAATGGCTAGCTAGTTAGCGGGTACGCGCTACTAGCGTTTCAATCAGTTACGTCACTTGCTCTGAAACCTAGAAGTAGTGTTGCCCCTTGCTCTGCAAGGTCCGCGGCCTTTGTGGAGCGATGGGTAACGATGCTTCGTGGGCGACCGTTGTTGATGTGTGCAGAGGATCCCTGGTTCGCGCCCGTGTCGGGGCGAGGGGACGGTCTAAAGTTATACTGTTACACCTACCTCCTCATGCCTTTTGCACACACTATATATAGACTTTCTTTTTTCTACTGTCATTGACTTGCTTATTGTGTTATTGGCTTGTTTATTGTATGTTATTCCATGTGTAACTCTGTGTTGTTGTCTGTGTCACACTGCTTTGCTTTATCACGGCCAGGTCGCAGTTGTAAATGTGAACTTGTTCTCAACTGGCCTACCTGGTTAAACTATCATTATGACATCATGGTCACCTGGTTAAACTATCATTATGACATCATGGCCACCTGGTAAAACTATCATTATGACATCATGGTCACCTGGTTAAACTATCATTATGACATCATGGCCACCTGGTAAAACTATCATTATGACATCATGGTCACCTGGTTAAACTACCATTATGACATCATGGTCACCTGGTTAAACTATCATTATGACATCATGGTCACCTGGTTAAACTATCAGACTTTCAAAATATGCAACTAGAAGTTAAGACAATGAGAAATACTATCAGACATCCCCAAATGGGCACATTTATAGGCCTACATTTGTGTGCAGGCCAGGTAGACTAGTCCTACTACTATATGTGTAATCAGGTGTGCGTCCTTACTCAACATTGACAGGAGTGTTTCAAACAAAAGACAATGAATAAATTGACAAAACTGACACATCTTGTAGGGTCAGGTCTGGGTGGTCTGCCAGGGGACGTTTCATTTAGTATCCGTTTGAGTCGGCTGGGGAATGATTTCATTTCCCCATTGTATGTTGTACGGAAGTTGACCGACTGAAAGGGAGTGTAACTTTGATTATAATTACTCTTCCCTTAAGGAGGGAATCGAGGTTCAACACCTGTTTGGCCCTGCCCTTTCCTGGGTTGGTGAAGAGCGGCATTACATTTTAAGGAATAAATCCAAGCCTCACTCTCATCACCTGTGGACGGTGGTGCTTCCAGCGAGGCGTGGATTTAATAGTATGTTGTACCTAGTTTCCCTCCTTTAGGGAACAGTCGTTATAGTCATAACATGTGGATTTAATAGTATGTTGTACCTAGTTTCCCTCCTTCAGGGAACAGTAGTTATAGTCATAACATGTGGATTTAATAGTATGTTGTACCTAGTTTCCCTCCTTCAGGGAACAGTAGTTATAGTCATAACATGTGAATTTAATAGTATGTTGTACCTAGTTTCCCTCCTTCAGGGAACAGTAGTTATAGTCATAACATGTGGATTTAATAGTATGTTGTACCTAGTTTCCCTCCTTCAGGGAACAGTAGTTATAGTCATAACATGTGGATTTAATAGTATGTTGTACCTAGTTCCCCTCCTTCAGGGAACAGTAGTTATAGTCATAGCGTTACCCTTGTCATATGATGAACTTCAACTTAAATAAGGGATCTTGCTGTCGGACAGTTTTTTTGTATTCTGAAATGCACTCGAACGATATATAATTTAGTGGCTCCTTGTGTTACGCTGGGAAAACAGTTTTCATGGGCACAGAAATACTAAATAATTTCAGAGTTTGCTAAATCCAATGGTTTTTAACAGAGTCATCTTGTAATCCAAGATGGCGTAGCATTAAGACGTGTTTGTTGTAAATGGTTTGTTTTTTTTCTCGCTTTTTTTTGTATATATTGCAATATATTTAAATCTTTTTCCATTTTTAAATTAAATATACCTTCCGGCAACACGCCTCACCCATTATGATACGAATCTGCTATTTTTTTTCAAACCTTATAGCTAGAACCTCCATCAGCAGCTAGCCATCAGAAGCTAACCAGCTAATTAGCTACTAGTTATTTAGTCATTGTTAGCCACTGCTAGCAGCCTTTACCTTTTTAACTCAGACACCAGCCGCTTTTAGCCTGGAGGGTTTTAGCCTGGATAATACCTGCCAGTCTGCACAGCGCGATATCAACCCTGAGCATATCGGACTGTTTTTCTCCACTACATCACCGTATTCCTGCCGTATGCTCTGGACCATTACACCGGATAATCGCAGCTAGCTAGCTGCCAACGAGTGGCCCAGACCCGAAGCTAGCCTTGAGCCAGGCCCATCTCCCGGCCTGCTCAGTGGACCCTATGATCACTCGGCTACACAGCTGATGCCTCCCAGACTCTTCACTAAGACGACTAGAAGCCACTACATCACCGGATTCCTGCCGTAAGTTCTGGACCTTTGCACCGGATTGGCTACAGTGGCTAACACCCTTGTCCCGAAGCTAGCACCAGTTAGCCTCGAGCCAGGTGCATCTCCCGGCTAGCAAACAAAATTACTCCAGCTATAATACCTCTTTTTCCAATTGGCCTGGACCCTTTGTCGACACGGAGCACCGCCGATCCATCACGACTGGTCTACCGACGCAATTCCGTCCGATGTGCCCTCAACCGGCCTTTGCCAGACGTCGGTGACACCCTTGTCCCGAAGCTAGCACCAGTTAGCCTCGAGCCAGGCGCATCTCCCGGCTAGCGTAGTAATGACTACCTAACGGCTTCCCTGGTTCATATATTGCTGTTCACTGGAACCTATAATCACTTGGCTACATAGCTGATGCCTGCTGGACTGTTCATTAATCACGGGTCTCCATTTTGTTTATTTTGTTTCTGTCGGCCCCAACCTCGAACTCAGGCCCTGTGTGTAGTTAACTGACCCTCTCTGCCCATTCATTGCCATTTTACCTGTTGTTGTCTTAGCTGATTAACTGTTGTCTTACCCGTTGTTGTCTTAGCTAGCTCTCACAATCAACACCTGTGATTGCTTTATGTCTCTCTCTAATGTAAATATGCCTTGAATACTGTTGTATTAGGGTAGTTATCATTGTTTTATTTTACTGCGGAGCCCCTAGTCCCACTCAACATGCCTCAGAGAACTCTTTTGTCCCAAATCCCACACATGTGGTGACCTCATCTAGCATAAATAGTGCCTCCAGAGATGCAACCTCTCTTATTGTCACTCAATGCCTAGGTTTACCTCCACTGTACCCGCACCCTACCATACCCCTGTCTGTACATTATGCCTTGAATCTATCCTACCACACCCAGAAATCTGCTCCTTTTATTCTCTGTTCACAACGCACTAGACGACCAGTTCTGATAGCCTTTAGCCGTACCCTCATCCTACTCCTCTGTTCCTCGGGTGATGTAGAGGTTACCCCAGGCCCTGTGTGTCCCCAGGCGCTCACCTGTTGATGTTCTGACTATCCCGGTTTCCGAGCTGGTCACATCAGCCACGCTCAAGGTACTAAACGATATCATAACCACCATCGATAAAAGACAGTACTGTGCAGCCGTCTTCATCGACCTGGCCAAGGCGTTCGACTCAACAGCCGGTAAGAACAACCGATCAATCAACAACCGATCGCTGCCCACACCAGCCCGACTAGCATCACTACTCTGGACGGTTCTGACTTAGAATATGTGGACAACTATAATCTCTCCTTCCAGACTAATATTTAGCTTCTCCAATCCAAAATTAAATCTAGAACCGGCTTCCTATTTCGCAAACAAAGCCTCCTTCACTCACGCTGCCAAACATACCCTCGTAAAACGGACTATCCTACCGATCCTTGACTTCGGCGATGTCATTTACAAAATAGCCTATAACACTCTACTCAGCAAACTGGATGTAGTCCTTCACAGTGCCATCTGTTTTGTCACCAATGCCCCATATACCACCCACCACTGTGAACTGTATGCTCTTGTCAGCTATCCCTCGCTACATATTCATTGCCAAACCCACTGGCTCCAGGTCATCTATAAGTCTTTGCTAGGTAAAGTCCCCCCTTATCTCAGCTCGCTGATCAGCATAGCAACACCTCCTTTGGCCACCTTTGCTTCCAGTTCTCTGCTGCCAATGACTGGAACGAATTGCAAAAATCGCTTAAGTTGGAGACTTATATCTCCCTCACTAACTTTAAGCATCAGCTATCTGAGCAGCTTACCGATCGCTGCAGCTGTACACAGCCCATCTGTAAATAGCCCATCCAATTGCCTACCTCATCCCCATGTTTTTATTTACTTTTTTTGCTCTTTTGCACACCAGTATTTCTACTTGCACATCATCTGCACATCTATCACTCCAGTGTTAATTTGCTAAATTGTAGTTACTTTGCTAATATGGCCTATTTATTGCCTTACCTCCTTACTCCATTTGCACACCACTGTATATAGATTTTTCTATTGTGTTATTGACTGTACGTTTGTTTATCCCACGTGTAAATCTGTGTTGTTTTTGTCGCACTGCTTTGCTTTATCTTGGCCAAGCCGCAGTTGTAAATGAGAACTTGTTCTCAACTGGCCTACCTGATTAAATAAAGGTGAAATAAGAAATAAAAAAATTAAATAATCTTAATCTTATTGACAACACCTAAATGGATACTGTCATTAATGTGGTTCTTCAATAATTACACATAAATCTTAATACTGTAGCTGTTTAGTTACAGTCACATGTTCAACTATCATCAGCTGATCCAGGAAATCATTTTCTGAATGACAGTCAAATGACAAACATCATGACATGCAACAACAACCAAAGTGCTTCTTCATTCATTACTCTGGTAAAGACAGTTATGCCGTGCTCCACGTTGGATCCAACATCCCTAACAAATTGTTTATAATGTTATTGTTTGCTTGATTTACTGTAGAGTCTCGTTAGTCTGTTTGCACACAGAGATACTTAGCTCGTAATGTGTAGAGAACTGTTCCTTGATGGATAGGCTATTGTACAACACACAGAGCTATTTTCCTTTATTTGTTGTTTGGTGAAGTTATGGGTCCTACAGTAGGTCTATGTTGTTAGGTGAAGTTATGGGTCCTACAGTAGGTCTACTTCTTCGTTCATTACAGGTATATTTGTTGTTAGGTGAAGTTATGGGCCAATTTGGCAAACCGTGTACAAACCCTCATTGTCAGGTTGATGGAAAAGACAAAGAGCATTTTACTGGTTGAAGTGTTTTTTAAATAGAAAGCGGTTGATTTGCGATGATGACACAAACATTATATTAAGCAGGACATTCAAACGAGCCTTACAATTATAATCCAAAGTAGTGTGAAATGTACTCATAAGCAACCTGGAAATGGAGGTTACTCCCCTGAGTTTTCCCCCTTTCACATTCAGAATACATTGTGAAAAACTAAAATCTTTGCTCGCCATTTTTGCTCCTGGCAGATATACTACGTCCATAACTAGTGGTTTCCTCATTACCAGATATACTACATCCATAACTAGTGGTTTCCTCATTACCAGATACACTACATCCATAACTAGTGGTTTCCTCATTACCAGATACACTACATCCATAACTAGTGGTTTCCTCATTACCAGATACACTACATCCATAACTAGCGGTTTCCTCATTAGCATGGAGGAGTTTCTGCAATCAAATTGCCCTCGTTCCGCAATTTTAGCAACACAGAAAGGGGCCTGTATTGGAGGTCAAAGGTCGTCTGGCACACTGCTTAGAGGTTCAACAACATGAATAACTTATTTCTAGCCTACAATCTTAGATGCTACTACTAATGTGAAAACAAGACAAAATATGACTTGTTGCTCATTTTAAGACAAATGTCAAATAATTTTAACATTCATTACAGACATCAATTGTTGTACAACATCATGGCTATTCTGTTGGCATCAGCTTTTACAGTGGATTACCGCTGTTGTGGGCCTTTAATCATCTGACTTTGTTGTTCGCACAGGAGAGATACGGGACTATCGTGGATCCTCTGGGGAGCCTCAACAACCTCATGATGCTGACGAGGCAGAGAAGAGTCTCTCCAGATCAGAACACCTCAATAAACACCTGCAGAGATCCACAGGGAAGAGAACTCACTGCTGCTCTGACTGTGGGAAGAGGTTCACCTCATCAGACATTAAAATTCATCAGAGAATCCACACAGGAGAGAAACCTTATAGCTGTGATCAATGTGGGAAGAGTTTTACTGCATCTGGCTCTCTGACTTTACACCAGAGAATACACACAGGAGAGAAACCTTATAGCTGTGATCAATGTGGGAAGAGTTTTAGTCAATCTAGCTCTCTGACAGTGCACCAGAGAACACACACAGGAGAGAAACCGTATAGCTGTGATCAATGTGGGAAGAGTTTTACTAGAGCTGGCCATCTGACATTACACCAGAGAACACACACAGGAGAGAAACCTTATAGCTGTGATCAATGTGGGAAGAGTTTTACTACATCTGTCTCTCTGACTGTACACCAGAGAACACACACAGGAGAGAAACCTTATAGCTGTGGTCAATGTGGGAAGAGTTTTACTACATTCGGCTCTCTGACTTTACACCAGAGAACACACACAGGAGAGAAACCGTATAGCTGTGATCAATGTGGGAAGAGTTTTACTAGATCTGGCCATCTGACATTACACCAGAGAACACACACAGGAGAGAAACCTTATAGCTGTGGTCAGTGTGGGAAGAGTTTTGGTGCATCTAGCTCTCTGACAGTGCACCAGAGAACACACACAGGAGAGAAATCTTATAGCTGTGATCAATGTGGGAAGAGTTTTGTTCAATCTAGCCAGCTGACTGCACACCAGAGAACACACACAGGAGAGAAATCTTATAGCTGTGGTCAATGTGGGAAGAGTTTTACTACATCTGGCTCTCTGACTTTACACCAGAGAACACACACAGGAGAGAAACCTTATAGCTGTGGTCAATGTGGGAAGAGTTTTACTACATCTGGCGCTCTGGCTTTACACCAGAGAACACACACAGGAGAGAAACCTTATAGCTGTGGTCAATGTGGGAAGAGTTTTACTACATCTGGCTCTCTGACATTACACCAGAGAACACACACAGGAGAGAAATCTTATAGCTGTGGTCAATGTGGGAAGAGTTTTACTACATTCGGCAATCTGACTTTACACCAGAGAAGACACACAGGAGAGAAACCTTATAGCTGTGATCAATGTGGGAAGAGTTTTTGTCAATCTAGTGATCTGACAGTGCACCAGAGAACACACACAGGAGAGAAACCTTATAGCTGTGATCAATGTGGTAAGAGTTTTTGTAAATCTAGCCAGCTGACTGCACACCAGAGAACACACACAGGAGAGAAACCATATAGCTGTGATCAATGTGGGAAGAGTTTTACTAGATCTGGCTCTCTGACTTTACACCAGAGAACACACACAGGAGAGAAACCATATAGCTGTGGTCAATGTGGGAAGAGTTTTGGTCAATCTGGCCATCTGACATTACACCAGAGAAGACACACAGGAGAGAAACCGTATAGCTGTGATCAATGTGAGAAGAGTTTTTGTCAATCTAGTGATCTGACAGTACACCAGAGAACACACACAGGAGAGAAACCTTATAGCTGTGATCAATGTGGGAAGAGTTTTTGTCAATCTAGTGATCTGACAGTGCACCAGAGAACACACACAGGAGAGAAACCTTTTAGCTGTGGTCAATGTGGGAAGAGTTTTACTACATCTGGCTCTCTGACATTACACCAGAGAACACACACAGGAGAGAAATCTTATAGCTGTGGTCAATGTGGGAAGAGATACTCTGGTAAAAGATCTCTGATCAAACATCAGAAAATACATGAAGGAGTTTTTTCATGATATCAATTAAATAATTAAATAATGTCACAATGTAGATTATTTTAACATTGTAGTAGGAGTATTTTAATGAATGTCAATGTAGAACCCTAAATGTTTGCCCCCTGTTCAATTGATTTTACCCTCAGGGAAAAAATCCAGGCTCTGTATTGAAAGAGTTACTATTTATGTGATTTAACAAAAAGTGACTAACAAAAAAGAATTGTGTTACACTTACCACGTTGGTGACCCACTGGAATCACAATGTAGCTAGCTGTTTACCACGTTGGTGACTCACTGGAATCACAATGTAGCTAGCTGTTTACCATGTTGGTGACCCACTGGAATCACAATGTAGCTAGCTGTTTACCATGTTGGTGACCCACTGGAATCACAATGTAGCTAGCTGTTTACCACGTTGGTGACCCACTGGAATCACAATGTAGCTAGCTGTTTACCACGTTGGTGACCCACTGGAATCACAATGTAGCTAGCTGTTTACCACGTTGGTGACCCACTGGAATCACAATGTAGCTAGCTGTTTACCACGTTGGTGACCCACTGGAATCACAATGTAGCTAGCTGTTTACCACGTTGGTGACCCACTGGAATCACAATGTAGCTAGCTGTTTACCACGTTGGTGACCCACTGGAATCACAATGTAGCTAGCTGTTTACCATGTTGGTGACCCACTGGAATCACAATGTAGCTAGCTGTTTACCACGTTGGTGACCCACTGGAATCACAATGTAGCTAGCTGTTTACCACGTTGGTGACCCACTGGAATCACAATGTAGCTAGCTGTTTACCACGTTGGTGACCCACTGGAATCACAATGTAGCTAGCTGTTTACCACGTTGGTGACCCACTGGAATCACAATGTAGCTAGCTGTTTACCACGTTGGTGACCCACTGGAATCACAATGTAGCTAGCTGTTTACCACGTTGGTGACCCACTGGAATCACAATATAGCTAGCTGTTTATCACGTTGGTGACCCACTGGAATCACAATGCAGCTAGCTGTTTACCACGTTGGTGACCCACTGGAATCACAATGTAGCTAGCTGTTTACCACGTTGGTGACCCACTGGAATCACAATGTAGCTAGCTGTTTACCACGTTGGTGACCCACTGGAATCACAATGTAGCTAGCTGTTTACCACGTTGGTGACCCACTGGAATCACAATGTAGCTAGCTGTTTACCACGTTGGTGACCCACTGGAATCACAATGTAGCTAGCTGTTTACCACGTTGGTGACCCACTGGAATCACAATGTAGCTAGCTGTTTACCACGTTGGTGACCCATTGGAATCACAATGTAGCTAGCTGTTTACCACGTTGGTGACCCACTGGAATCACAATGAAACACTCCAAAATGTTTAGGTTTTCAATATATCCCAAACTGTTTCTGCATATTGGTTATTGATTTGGACACATTAAAACTGTGTTTTGATATTGCACTATTCCCATTTAGCAAAATGTCATTCAAAAGACGTTGAATATATGTTCGGTTGTAGTTGAAAGTGAAAGTTGAAAATATGTCTTTTCAGGTCGTTTTTTCAATGAAAAAAAATGTAATAATAATAATATAAATTAGTCTATAATCAATTTTATTAACAATCTCACATCACTCCAGTATTTCTTGACAACATTCAAGTGCTAATTGTCTTTAGTCCACTACTGAAGAAGCATGACTCAAATCACCTCATATATTCAAACATTCAGCCTGACAAAATATACATGTTTTATTATTCCATGCCTCACCATTAAGTTAATTATTGCCAATACTAATAACAAAGGGGTGAACATTTGGTTTTGATATTTCATATTATGTAACATTTAGTAATCATAGTTATTCATGCAACCAACTTGACATTTTTGGGTACAATTATATTGACATTGTTACCCTGCTTTTATATCCAACAACATGCCTATCTAGTGAACCCTGAAAAGAGAGAGAAGCTCCGCAGTGAGGTGGAAAGTTACTACGGATATCGCAGGAGTTTCCTCTTGAAATCAGACATGTCCGTGTTAAGGACAACTTGGTTGCTGATTATCTCAAGGGTGGGCAGTCAAATAGATTTGTGTTTTGCATTTAGCCAGTGAGTTACCATGATCACAATTTATTTTGACACGTTTTTCCCGTGTTGGAGATTAGTTTTATCTCTTATTCTTTTCTGTATTTTTTTGAAACTGCACTGTTAGGGGCTCGTAAGTAAGAGTTCCAGTGTTGTATCCGGCGCATGTGACTAATACTATTTGATTTGAGTTTTGTTTGGGCTCGTTCCAAGGGGACGAGAGTTCTAGAAGCTAGTGAGTTTTAGGGAGACGAGAGTTCTAGAAGCTAGTGAGTTTTATGAAGACGAGAGTTCTAGAAGCTAGTGAGTTTTAGGATTCTATGGAAAGAAAAAGCATTAAAAACATAATTCTTTTAATTACACGATTGTATATTATTATTCAGAAATACAGGTTTTTAATTGTTTACAGCCAGTAGACACCATGTTTATATTGTAGAAGGTGAAGCATTGTAGATGATTATGTGAAATGGAAGTTGTAGAGATACTCTGATTGATTGGCTATGAAAAGCTAACTGACATTTACTCCTGAGGTGCTGACCTGTTACACCCTCGACAACCACTGTGATTATTAATATTTGACCCTGCTGGTCATCTATGAACATTTGAACATCTCTGCCATGTTCTGTTATAATATCCACCCGGCACAGCCGGAAGAGGACTGGCCACCCCTCAGAGCCCGATTCCTCTCTAGGTTTCTTCCCAGGTTCTTGTCTTTCCAGGGAGTTTTTCCTAGTCACCGTGCTTCTACACCTGCATTGCTTGCTGTTTGGGGTTTTAGGCTGGGTTTCTGTACAGTCCTCTGTGACATCAGCTGATGTAAGAAGGGCTTCATAAATACATTTGATTGATTGTACAACTGAATGCATTCAACTGAAATGTGTCTTGGGTGCACATATTGGTGTCACCTCGTTAGTCAGTATGTGTTACACCTGTGCTGGCTTGTCCATCTCGTTAGTGGGAAGGTGTTTCACCTGAGCTGGTCCAGGTTCTATTTAAGAGTGTCTGGCCCAGTGCTCCAGTTGTCTTGATAGATGTGGAGAGTCAACACCTGTAGTTGCTCCACCTTTTTGGTTTGTTTCCTGTCTTTAAGTTAGTTGTGGGTTTTTCTTTTGTTTGCCTCTTCTTGGGCAGATTTAGTGGGTCATGGTGGGTGTCTTTTAGGTCCCAGTTGTTGTTACTAGTCAACTTCTAGTGGACACCCCCATAGTGTCTTTCAGAGCCCCTCCTGTTTAGTTGTTGTCAGTGACTCTGTTAGTTCTAAAAAAACAAGCTTATATTTTGGGTTGGGTTGGATATAGCATCATATTGTTAATATTTTAATCAATGGCATTTCCTTTCTTTCTTGCTCATTAGTCTTTCAGTTGTTTTTCTTCTGTTTTTTTATCCTCTTATGTTTGTTGTGTAACCGATGTGAAATGGCTAGCTAGTTAGCGGTGGTGCGCGCTAATAGCGTTTCAATTGGTGACGTCACTCGCTTTGAGACCTTGAAGTAGTGGTTCCCCTTGCTCTGCAAGGGCCGCAGCTTTTGTGGAGCGATGGGTAACGATGCTTCATGGGTAACTGTTGTTGATGTGTGCAGAGGGTCCCTAGTTCGCGCCCGGGTCGGGGGGACGGACTAAAGTTATACTGTTACATGTACTAAATATATCTGTTTAATTTTTTCTGTTTAATTTTCATAGTTTTTTCCTGTGAAACCATTGTGTTGCATCCATGTCTGACATGTGCTGTATAAATAAAGCTTGATTTGATTTGAAAACATTGCAAAACAAATTAACCCAATGACTGACCAATCAACAGACTCTTGGTCCATCTTAGTATGAAAAACAGTATCAAATGATTCAACTACTGAAACAAACAAATGGATCAAACATATCAATCCCACTTTTCAAGCCTGGTGGAGTGGTAAACACCACCCCCGGCTCTACCGGGGGCTTGAGGTGGTCTCCCACAGCTCTGCTGGTGGAGTGGTAAACACCACCCCCGGCTCTACCGGGGGCTTGAGGTGGTCTCCCACAGCTCTGCTGGTGGAGTGGTAAACACCACCCCCGGCTCTACCAGGGGCTTGAGGTGGTCTCCCACAGCTCTGCTGGTGGAGTGGTAAACACCACCCCCGGCTCTACCAGGGGCTTGAGGTGGTCTCCCACAGCTCTGCTGGTGGAGTGGTAAACACCACCCCCGGCTCTACCGGGGGCTTGAGGTGGTCTCCCACAGCTCTGCTTATGTCATGTTCTGTGGCCTTGCTGTTCCATTTCTTGACTGCCCCTGCAACACAGAAACACATTTAGTCATATTATATAAAACACTCAAAGTAATTGATATGGAGAATCTATAGCCTCAGTTACACCTGGCACCTAAATGTGACTTCTGTCATCTGATCACTCTAAGCTGCATTAGGTTCAGATCTAACAGGATGGGCCTTTGACACAGTCAGGCCACTGAATATAAATATAAAGAGATGGGGTAAATGAGTGGGGAAAAGTACATTTTTACACAAATTACCTTCATAATATCAAAGAACAAATGTGTGTGCCTGGGGGAAATTAACTTTCATACAGCCAAAAGGGGTGAGAAATTACACCAAACTCAGTGGACAATTTGCACTAATGTAAATAAACATAAATGATGGAACATATTCCCTTTTGCTTACGTGATGAACCACTAAGGGGACATAAATATTTACCATCTAAACCATGTGTGACCTCTCACCTCTCTGGCTGTAGAAGTGTTCTTCCTAACCAGTCCCTCAACAGCTCTCTGACTGAGCTCCACCCTCACTGGGTCTTCAGATGAGAGGAAGGCTGAGGAGGGATGGAAGGATGAATGGATCAGTCCGTCAATAAAGTGTCGAGCTGCTGTCTGACAAAATCACTATTTTAGTAGTTCATTAAAGTAAATAAGGCTTTATGACTGCTGAATACCAACTATCAATCACTTAGATCATGTATTTTCAGGTAGAGATACATCCTTGGGACGTCCCTAGCCCATTGAAGTTGGCATTTAAAATGGTTAAGTTAGGGGTTAAGGTTAGGGTTCAGGGTAGGGATGTCCCAAGAATCCCAGATAGCATTGACCATTGTGCATTTGTAACCGATGTGAAATGGCTAGCTAGTTAGCGGGGTGCGCACTAATAGCGATGGTAACGATGTTTCGTGGGAGGCAGTTGTTGATCTGTGCAGAGTCCCTGGTTCGAGCCCAGGTAGGGGCGAGTAGAGGGATGGAAGCTATACTGTTACACATTTTTCGGTCTCTTTTTCGTAGCAGGTGTAAAAGAAACAAAGACAAAGACAAGTAGGCACTCAGGTCATTATGGTCATTGTAGTTTTAAAAAAAATAGCATTGAATTATGCCAATCTGTATGTGGGGTTGTTAGAGAAGAATGTGATTGTCAGCCCTAACAATCCATTCTAGCACCTCATCAGGCTCTGTAAAAGTCTATTCTATTCCAGGGGACAGCAGAGGAACTTCATCGATTCCACTCTTTCATCAATACAAGCAGTGAACATCTGAAATTCACCCTCACCTTTGATGAGCATGAAACAAGTTACTGGATGGTTGGACGATACTTTTCTCATCAATCATCTTAAATACTTCAACTGGAAATCAACCAATCCTCCATTGTTAACGCAGTGGAAAGGTCAAATGCTTTATTATCTAAAAATTGAAAGTGAGTGAAGGAGGGTAATAAAATGGTTAAGTTATGGTAAAGTTTATAAAAGATCAAATAAAATATTTTTCCCCAAAAATGTTTTAAGTCCCATTGCAAAGTTACACCTCACTGTTCTATTTTTGGAGTTAATAAATTAAATACATGAAACCTATCAGAATTCAGAAGAATGATGAAGTCAGGTGTGATGTAATATGGAGGACCAGCCTATTCCCTGTGATGTAAACTACAACAGAAATAACTTCAAATGTATAACTTCAAATTAAACCAATCGTTTGCACGCATGACTTGAGTAATTAAAGTAAACCAACGTTTTGGAAATACATAACACCATCTAACCAAATATCAAAGAATGTTAGCTATATGCAGTTATCTTAGCCAGCCAGCTAACGTTAGCTATATGCAGTTATCTTAGCCAGCCAGCTAACGTTAGCTATATGCTGTTATCTTAGCCAGCCAGGTAACATTAGCTATATATAGTTATCTTAGCCAGCCAGCTAACATTAGCTATATGCAGTTATCTTAGCCAGCCAGCTAACATTAGCTATATGCAGTTATCTTAGCCAGCCAGCTAACGTTAGCTGTATGCAGTTATCTTAGCCAGCCAACTAACATTAGCTATATGCAGTTATCTTAGCCAGCCAGCTAACATTAGCTATATGCTGTTATCTTAGCCAGCCAGCTAACATTAGCTATATGCTGTTATCTTATCCAGGCAGCTAACATTAGCTATATGTTGTTATCTTAGCCAGCCAGCTAACGTTAGCTATATGCAGTTATCTTAGCCATCCAGCTAACATTAGCTATATGCAGTTTTCTTAGCCAGCCAGCTAACGTTAGCTATATGCTGTTATCTTAGCCAGCCAGCTAACGTTAGCTGTATGCAGTTATCTTAGCCAGCCAGCTAACATTAGCTATATGCAGTTATCTTAGCCAGCCAGCTAACATTAGCTATATGCAGTTATCTTAGCCAGCCAGCTAACGTTAGCTGTATGCAGTTATCTTAGCCAGCCAACCAACATTAGCTATATGCAGTTATCTTAGCCAGCCAGCTAACATTAGCTATATGCAGTTATCTTAGCCAGGCAGCTAACGTTAGCTATATGCTGTTATCTTAGCCAGGCAGCTAACATTAGCTATATGCAGTTATCTTAGCCAGCCAGCTAACATTAGCTATATGCAGTTATCTTAGCCAGCTAACGTTAGCTGTATGCAGTTATCTTAGCCAGCCAACCAACATTAGCTATATGCAGTTATCTTAGCCAGCCAGCTAACGTTAGCTATTTAGCCAACTAGCTATTAGCCTAACCAGCGTAGCCAACTAGCACGGTTATGGTCAGCGAGACCAACTAACGTTACCGGAGACAAAGTTACAAAATTCCCGTAGTCTAATTCACAGAAAACATGCTGAAAAGTAGTGATGGGGAAACAAAGCTTCCTGAAGCATTGGCTCTTTCCAGCCAATTGTGTCAAAAAAAATAGGTTCATTACTCAAGGCTTTGAGCGACACAGAATTTAGAACAGCCACATTTTATAGATGAAGTCACACGCCGTAGCAGCGTAACCATTATGTCATATATTAAACCACTGGCCGTGTTCGAGAGCATCAAATCCATGCTGCGTTGTGGGTAAACGGTGACTGGCTGACTGATTTATAAATAATAATGAGTAGTTATTTATGATGCAAGGTGATTTGTAAATTAGTCAGTCAGCAGCCACCTGCACTGTCGGCTGCAATGTCGAACGAGCCCAATACCAAACCAATCAGGTGTTCGACGAAATGATTCTTCAGACGTCATTGATCACGTGCTGCTGATAAAGTGAGACTGCTTTGAATTATACCGCTTAGCGACTTCAGTACATGCCTCATAGCTCCAGTCTCAAATTTAACCTCGTTCCTGCTGAAGAAGAGAAGGTCTGCTGGATGGAGAAAGAAGCTCTCGTGAAAGAGGAGGAAGAGGAGGCTGTTACAATACAAAAACAAGTAGAGGGTGAGGCTGTTACCTTGAACGAAGAAGAGAAAGACGTTACAGAGAAAGAAGAGGAAGACGCGTTCAGAGTGAAAGAGGATGACGAAGTTTCAGTGAAAGAAGAGGAGACTGATGATGAACGTAAGTACTGTCTTAACAGAAGCACAAACTCTGTGGTTGGAAGTTGAACTGATGTGTGGTGTGCTTGGTGTTAAAGCGGAAGTATGCAATTGCTACATCCATATTTTGACTTTAAATTATTTATATCTATATATATATATATATTATATATTTATAGCCATTGATTCTTGAAGAATATAACACATGCCTCATGAGCTTAGTTCAACTGTTTGCCTCATCAGAACCCCAAATAAGCTTTTTCACTCCAATGTTTAGAAACAATGTAAATCAACACTGTATAGCCTCAACATGGTTAAAACTATAATGTTGATATCATGGATGGTCAGTCCTTGCATCCATAAGTCTGTCTATGAATTTGAGACTTGTTACATTTCTCCAGCCCCATCATCTTATTACCAAAACAGTGGTGGAATGACAGCTTTGTTATTGGTTGAACTGCAGATTTGTTGATTGATTGTTGAGTGGCTTTTTTAAAGGTCCAACTTAGTTTTTAAACAAACAAAATGGCTACCCAGAGTCCTGAGCTGTGTTAGAATACTCATACTAACTGCACTATTTGTGATGTTAATAGAGTATATAGTCTGCTTATTGGTCATAGTATGATGTAGTTAGTATGAGTATTCTATTTGTGATGTTAATAGAGTATATAGTCTGCTTATTGGTCATAGTATGATGTAGTTAGTATGAGTATTCTATTTGTGATGTTAATAGAGTATATAGTCTGCTTATTGGTCATAGTATGATGTAGTTAGTATGAGTATTCTATTTGTGATGTTAATAGAGTATATAGTCTGCTTATTGGTCATAGTATGATGTAGTTAGTATGAGTATTCTATTTGTGATGTTAATAGAGTATATAGTCTGCTTATTGGTCATAGTATGGATGTAGTTAGTATGCCAAAAGTTCCCGGATGTCGTACTAAATTCGCCAAAATATGATGTAAACACGCAGAACTTTAGGACCCACAATGCAATTCTTCAGGAAATGGGCGTGGCTTCAACCTTTTCAGATTTGAAGAAAATGGGGGGAAAATGTGCAGCAGAAGTCCAACGAGAGAGCGGATACAAATGAACTGCTTTAAATAATTATGACAAATGTTGAGCAATGCAATAAAGTAATGACTTTTCAAATAAGTTACGTTACACGTTATGTTAGCTACACTATCCTTACAAAACGCATAGCATATCTTTACAGCAGTATGTACCAGTATGTGAGCTAGCTAACTAACGTTAATTGGCTACTTATACATCAAACTTGCCATTATAGTAACTATATTCTAACTCCCAAATGTTTATTGACTTGATTATTCATGTCATTCTTAGCCAAGGGGTCGTGTGCTTTGTTAATTCAGGTGCGTAAATTCGCTCTCGTTCTCTACTAATACTGATGAATTTAATAACGCTCAACACCCGTTGAATATGGCCGGTGTCAGTAAACATCTGCAAAAAAGCTCACATTAAATTGTTGCCAGCAGCACAGTTAGTCACCAACGCTCTGGATAACATGAAAACAGCCTAACCAGCTCTGCTCGGGCAAGTAAAATGGTAAGAGGGAGGTTTTCTCTGATTTGTGTCTAGCAAGCTATCCAACGTTAGCCAGTTAGCTTGGGTGCTTTACTGTCATTGTGAGGTCAGAACGCTTGGATCGACCCTACTCCTCAGCCATATAGTATTTGTTTACAAACAGTAGCGTTATACGAGCTTATGTTTTGGTGTCTGGTAGGGGAAATACGGTTAAAACATTTGAGGCATTTATAAGTTATATTCTTCAAGAATCAATGGTTATATAGTAAATGGGTCTTTCTACAACTGCCAGTGTAGATTTCCTGTGGGGGTCAAATTGTTACAGCTATTGATAAGTCATTGAATAATTTTCTGGCAATTCTTTTCATGCCATTACCTTGAAGGCGAAAGATTGTCTTGTCTTAGCAAGGTGTTGCTTAAATAATCTTAGCTGCTAATCGCTAGTTAGCGGGCTAGCTAGCTTGCTAAATGTATTAAGAGTCCGAGCAAACGTAGCTAGCTAATACTGCCTGTTACCAATGCTGGTGTAAGCCTAGATAAGCATGTTTGTGCAGCGGTATTTTATCAGAGAGGAGTAAACGAAGTATGAATATGTTGGCTAGCTAGCCGGCTACATGAAGTAAAAAACATGTAATGTAACATCTAATTAGGGTCAACTGGAAACACTGACCAACACTTTGGTTCCTACCATGTCTTCTTCTCTGAGGTTTATTGTCAGACTACACTCATCAGGTGTATTGCTGCCACCTACTGTACGGGGTTGTAAAAAATATCCAAAACGCCAAAAAAAATGGGATTAACAAATCATACTAATTACGTAAAATAAACACGAACCAAATTCTACCACTACCCTGAATTTCAAACAAAAATGGTACTATTCAGATCCCTACACAGGTTCAGGAACCTGGGAGGGGGGGAACGTCTTCATTCAGGACTCCCTGTAACATTTCGTCTGAAGTCCTGGAGATCCAGAAATCTATTTGCCGCTGATGTCTAGCTTCTTAGATGTTTTATTAGTTTATTATTAATGCAGTTTATCACTGCGGTAGTGAGGGCAATGCAAACGCAACTTTGTTGTAGAAACTCCTCCAAGCTAATGCGGAAACTGCTAGTTTTGGACGAAGGTTACTAATAATTTATTAATGCAATTTATCACTTGCTCTATAAACACAACAAAGTCCACCTTGTTCACTATTAGTGTGTTGGGATCCTTCTTCTGCATGGCTTCACTGCAGACTGTGGGACATGAACTACCTTCTCCTCTCTACTCCTTCAGCTATTTTCACTGCCTCCACACAGGACACCTGCTGGATGGGCCTGATCATCCTAGCTACTGCGACCTCCTTCATCTGTACAGGGCACTCTGGGAACTCGGGAACGTGATTCCCATCACAATTACAACATGCTTCACCTGACTACGACACATTTATTCCTTCGACAAACTCTTGCCACATGTCCAAACTTTTTTACAATTGTAACACTGCAGCGGCTTCTGTATATCTTACTTACCCAGGTTTTACATAAGATGGGAGAACCACTTCACCAAACCACAGTAAGACCTTCCGTCTATCATTCGTTTTAATCAACGTGCGTTTACCTGAAATGTTGTGGCTTCAACATTTTCAGATTTGAAGAAAATGGGGGAAAATATGCAGCCGAAGTCCAACGAGAGAGCGAATACAAATGAACTGCTTTAAATAATTCTGACAAATGTTGAGCAATGCAATAAAGTAATTACTTTTCAAATAAGTTACGTTACACGTTATGTTAGCTACACTATCCTTACAAAACGCATAGCATATCTTTACAGCAGTATGTTCTGTCGTGGAAAATCGTTTTACAAATATAACACTTACAAGAACTTGTGAATTCAATAAAGGCTTTTAATACAAAATATCGGAAGCCGTGTCAGTCCGCGGAAAGGATCAACTTCCATAAGCACTGGCTCTGTTCTTATACACATACAGTGGAGCAAAAAAGTATTTAGTCAGCAAGTTCTCCCACTTAAAAAGATGAGAGAGGCTTGTAATTTTCATCATAGGTACACTTCAACTATGACAGACAAAATGAGAAAAAAAATCCAGAAAATCACATTGTAGGATTTTTTATGAATTTATTTGCAAATTTGGGTGGAAAATAAATATTTGGTCAATAACAAAAGTTTATCTCAATACTTTGTTATATACCCTTTGTTGGCAATGACAGAGGTCAAACGTTTTCTCTAAGTCTTCACAAGGTTTTCACACACTGTTGCTGGTATTTTGGCCCATTCCTCCATGCATCCCAGAAAGGTTAACCTATACCACACAAAGCTTTCTCCTTTTGCGCTGTTGACACACAATCAGTATCATACCGCTCCTGGTCACTTGAACCGATTCCACTTTACCCAATTCATCCTTCACCATCTTTGAGACCATTTAACAGGTCACCCACAAAAACATCCTTGCTGATGATTCCCACTCCGACCCTAAACTGCTGTTCATTACCAACTTTAGCCCTTTTCACTCCACTGTTCTTCACCATCGTTCACTCAGTCTCACCAACTGTACAGAGTCAATGTGAGGGGGCACCGGTTAGTTGAGGTAATATGTACATGTAGGTAGAGTTAAAGTGACTGTTCTTCAACATCCTCCATGCAGTCTCACCAACTGTACTCACGCCAAGAGAATCCCACAATGCTTCCTCCATTGCTCCTCCAGTCATCCCTGGACTCCCTCGCTCTGTGCTGTGAAAGATGTGAGAGTTTGTGTTTTCAAAGTAGCATCTATATTGTTGTCATTCCATCTATATTGTTCACATTCCAGCACATCTGTTGCTTCAAATAATGTGGACACCAAGGATGTGGATACCAGGGAACTTGAAGCTCTCAACCTGCTCCGCTACAACCCCTTCGATGAGAATGGGGGCGTGCTCAGTGTTTAGTCCCAGGGTCCTTAGCTTAGTGATGAGCTTTGAGGGCACTATGGTGTTGAACGCTGAGCTGTAGTCGATGAATAGCATTCTCACATGGGTGTTCCTTTTGTCCAGGTGGGAAAGTGCAGTGTGGAGTGCAATAGAGACTGCATCATCTGTGGATCTGTTGGGGCAGTATGCAAATTGGAGTGGGTCTAGGGTTTCTGGGATAATGGTGTTGATGTGAGCCACTACCAGCCTTTCAAAGCACTTCATGGCTACAGACGTGAGTGCTACGGGTCGGTAGTCATTTAGGCAGGTTACCTCAGTGTTCTTGGGCACAGGGACTATGGTGGTCTGCTTGAAACATCTTGCTATTAGACTCAGACAGGGGATGAAAATGTCAGTGAAGACCCTTGCCAGTTGGTCAGCGCATGCTTGGAGTACACGTCCTGGTAATCCGTCTGGCCCTGTGGCCTTGTGAATGATAACCTGTTTAAAGGTCTTACTCACATCGGCTGCGGCAAGCGTGATTACAAAGTCGTCCGGAACAGCTGATGCTGTCATGCATGTTTCAGTGTTACTTTCCTCAATGCGAGCATAGAAGTAATTTAGCTCGTCTGGTAGGCTCGTGTCACTGGGCAGCTATCGGCTGTGCTTCCCTTTGTAGTCTGTGGCAAGCCCTGCCACATCCGACGAGGGTTGGAGCCGATGTGCAAGGGGTGTATCAATCTCCCCAGGGTAGCAGTAATACGTTGAGAGATTTGTCCACAAAGGGTTACCCCTCCCATAGGTGGCTCATTATTGGGATTAATTGCTGATTCCTACCTGTAGCTCACTATGAGGTGTCTAGTGATACAGGTTAAGGACCCTGTTGGAGATTGGTGGTTGGTAGTGGAGTCGAGGGAACAAGCAGGGTTGGACACGGCCATGTTTTTATCCCACACAGTCTCTGTGGTTCATTTGAACCCCGTTCCTGGGAATTAGATTTGATTACAAATCGTCCCAGTCTACTACCACAGAAGGGGTCCGTTTGTCCCATTTCCAGCAAGGTTACGAGGCGCTTTGTCATTTCCAGAGTCAGTTTATTTTGGTACTGTCCATATGTAGCTTGTTTTTGGTCACAGAATGGCTGAATAAGAATAAGTGCAACATTTTACCTGGAGCTAACTATGCAGAGCATAGCACATGTCGAATGACTTTAGCTTCCCTCCAAGCCTGAGGGCACATGCTCTCTAGTAGACTTAAATTAAAGATACTGAAAATAGGAGTGCTAATATAGTCCGCTATTATCCTCAGTAATTTTCCATCTAGATTGTCAGACCCCGGTGGCTTGTCATTGTTGATAGACAACAATCATTTTTTCAGCTCTTCCACACTGACTTTACGAAATTCTAAATTACAATGCTTGTCTTTCATAATTTGATCAGATATACTTGGATGTGGAGTGTCAGCGTTTGTTGAATAATCTTGCCAATGAAAAAATCATAAAAGTAGTGGGCTTTGTGATGAATGAGCCATCTGATTCAGTAAATTTTTTTCCCAAAATGGTATGTAAGGTTCTCTAAAGCTTTTTACTATCATGTTTGTGTTACACACATGAAAACAGTATAATAAATTGGTCTATAATCAATTTTCAACATCCCTTCAGTATTTATTGACAACATTCAAATGCTAATTGTCTTTATTCCACTACTGAAGAAGCATCACTCAAATCACCTCATATTTCAAACATCCAGCCTGACAAAATATACATGTTGTATTATTCCATGCCTCACCCTTAAGTTAATTATTGCCAATACATATTAACAAAGGGGTGTACATTTGGTTTTGATATTTCATATTTACAATTATGTAACATTTAGTAATCATAATTATTTATGCAACCAGCTGACCATTTTTGGGTACAATTATATTGACGTTGTTACCCTTCTTATAGAATATCAGGATTCATTCTCAGATGTGCTAACCCAAATGCTTGACATTGGGGACTGGGCCCCGATCCAACAACATGCCTATCGAGTGAACCCTGAAAAGAGAGAGAGAAGTAAGGTGGAAAGTTACTACGGATATTGCAGGTGTTGGTTGCTGATTGTCTCAAGGGTGGGCAGTCAGCAAGTTTTGTGTTTAGCCAGTGCGTTGCCATGGATCACAATTTATTTTGTTCCAAGGGGACGAGAGTTCTAGAACTAAGTGCGTTTTAGGAAGACGAGAGTTCTAGAAGCTCGTGGTGGAAAAATATAGCATCTATTTGTTGTCTTAAGGGAGAAAGTGTTACATTCTTTGGTTTTTTCATTTATGTTTTGAGGTTGGACTTTATCACGTCTAGCTCGTTAGCGCGTAGGGCGCACTGATTGGTGTCACCTCGTTAGTCAGTATGTGTTACTGTGTGCTGGCTTGTCCATCTCGTTAGTGGGAAGGTGTTTCACCTGAGCTGGTCCAGGTTCTATTTAAGAGTGTCTGGCCCAGTGCTCCAGTTGTCTTGATAGATGTGGAGAGTCAACACCTTTAGTTGCTCCACTTTTTTGGTTTGCTTCCTGTCTGTAAGTTTGGTGTTGGTTTTTCTTTTGTTTTCCTTTTCTTGGGCAGATTTAGTGGGTCTCATGGTTGGTGTCTTTTATGTCCCAGTTGTTGTTACTAGTCAATTTTCAGTGGACACCTCCATACTGTCTTTCAGAGCCCCTCCTAAAAAACAAGTTATATTTTGGGTTGGATAAAACATCACATTGTTAATATTTTAATCAATGGCATTTCCTTAGAATGCTCATTAGTCTTTCAGTTGTTTTTCTTCTGTTTTTTTTTCTTCTCTTAAGTTTGTACTAAATATCTCTTTATTTTCATTGTTTTTTTCCTGTGAAGCCTCTGTGTTGCATCCATGTCTGAAATGTGCTGTATAAATTAAGCTTGATTTGAACATATTGCCAAACAAATTAACCCAATGACTGACCAATCAACAGACTCTTGGTCCATCTTGGTATGAAAATCAGTCTCAATCCCACTTTTCAAGCCTGCTGAAGGGGTGGTGGAGTGGTAAACACCACCCCCGGCTCTACCAGGGGCTTGAGGTGGTCTCCCACAGCTCTGCTGGTGGAGTGGTAAACACCACCCCCGGCTCTACCAGGGGCTTGAGGTGGTCTCCCACAGCTCTGCTTATGTCATGTTCTGTGGCCTTGCCGTTCCATTTCTTGACTGCCCCTGCAACACAGAAAGAAACACATTTAGTCGTGTTATATAAAACACTCAAACACAGTAATGGATATGGAGCATCTATGGCCTCAGTTACACCTGGCACCTAAATGTGACTTCTGTCATCTGATCACTCCAAGCTCCAAGTCTGGATGCAGTCAGGCCACCGAATATGCATAAGCAATGTCAAAAGATGAGTGTGGAAAGTACATTTTACACAAGTGACCTTCATAATAATTTAAATGTTATTTGTCACATATGTATGTTATTGCGGGTGTAGCTAAATGCTTGTGTTTCTAGCTCCAACAGTGCAGTAATATCTAACCAAATGCTTGTGTTCCTAGCTCCAACAGTAAATGCTGGTGTTCCTAGCTCCAACAGTGCAGTAATATCTAACTAAATGCTTGTGTTTCTAGCTCCAACAGTGCAGTAATATCTAACAATTTCACAACAAATACCTAATACACACAAATCTAAGTAATGGAATAAGAATATATCAATATATGTGCTGTACAGAAACCCAGACTAAAACCCCGAACAGCAAGCAATGCAGGTGTAGAAGCACGGTGGCTAGGAAACACTCCCTAGAAAGTCCAAAACCTAGGAAGAAACCAGGCTATGAGGGGTAGCCAGTCCTCTTCTGGCTGTGCCGGGTGGAGATTATAACAGAACATGACCAAGATGTTCATAAATGACCAGCATGAACAAATAATAATAATCACAGTAGTTGTTGAGGATGCAACAGGTCAGCACCTCAGGAGTAAATGCTCCTGCTGTCTCTAGAGAGTTGAAAACAGCAGGTCTGGGACAGGTAGTACGTCCGGTGAACAGGTCAGGTTTCCATAGCCGCAGGCAGAACAGTTGAAACTGGAGCAGCAGCACGGCCAGGGGACAGCAAGGAGTCAACATGCCAGGTAGTCCTGAGGCATGGTCCTAGGGCTCAGGTACTCCGAGAGAGAGAAAGAAAGAGAGAATTAGAGAGAGCATACTTAAATTCACACAGGACACCGGATAAGACAGGAGAAATAGTCCAGAAAAACAAACTGACCCTAGCCCCCCGACACAAACTACTGCAGCATAAATACTAGAGGCCCATCCGATGATACCCCCAGACAGGGCCAAACAGGCAGGATATAATCCCACCCACTTTGCCAAAGCACAGTCCCCACACCACTAGAGGGATATCTTCAACCACCAACTTACCATCCTGAGACAAGGCGCCAACCCAGACAGGAAGACCACGTCAGTGATTCAACCCACTCAAGTGACGCACCCCTCCTAGGGACGGCATGGAAGAGCACCAGTAAGCCAGTGACTCATATATATATATATATATATATATAAATATATGGACACGCAATATCAGAGCGGGAAAGACAGATACTAAGATACAGTAGAATAGGATAGAATACAGTATATACATATGAGATGAGTAATACATAGACTAAGATACAGTAGAATAGGATAGAATACAGTATATACATATGAGATGAGTAATACATAGACTAAGATACAGTAGAATAGGATAGAATACAGTATATACATATGAGATGAGTAATACATAGACTAAGATACAGTAGAATAGGATAGAATACAGTATATACATGCGAGATGAGTAATACATAGACTAAGATACAGTAGAATAGGATAGAATACAGTATATACATACGAGATGAGTAATACATAGACTAAGATACAGTAGAATAGGATAGAATACAGTATATACATACGAGATGAGTAATACATAGACTAAGATACAGTGAATAGGATAGAATACAGTATATACATATGAGATGAGTAATACATAGACTAAGATACAGTAGAATAGGATAGAATACAGTATATGAGATGAGTAATACATAGACTAAGATACAGTAGAATAGGATAGAATACAGTATATACATACGAGATGAGTAATACATAGACTAAGATACAGTAGAATAGTATAGAATACAGTATATACATATGAGATGAGTAATACATAGACTAAGATACAGTAGAATAGGATAGAATACAGTATATACATATGAGATGAGTAATGCCAGATATGTAAACATGCAGGAGATCCACGAAGGAAAGACAGTGATGGTGCTCAGTGATGTTGTTGGTGGGGGAACAACCAATTTCGGGTTTTTAAAATAAATTTACCCCTGTTTTTTCTCCACAATTTCGATATTGTGATGTCTCCAGTGCTGTTGGCTGCTTTAACACTTGATCGATGTATAGAAGAGTGTAATTGTTTTTAGGACAGCTGTTTTTAGTCAAGACTTTCGTGTTTTTAACGTAAAATGTTATTGTTGTACTGTGTGTGTGTTAACGTAAAATGTTATTGTTGTACTGTGTGTGTGTGTTTATAGCTTTGTTTAATGTTGTGTACGTAAATTGTTCTGTCTGAAACGTTGTTCCCCCTGCTGTTATTGGACCAGGTCTCTTTTGGAAAAGAAAAGTTATCTCAATGAGAAAAACCTGTATAAATAAAGGTAAAATAAAAAATACAAATATTGAATATATCTATATATTATATAATTATAATATAATATATATCGAAGGTCGAGGTCAGCCAGCAGGCGCCACAAGGATTCTCTCTCTCTTTTCAGGGTTCACTCGTAAAGCCCCCCCCCGGCCAAACCCTCCCCTAACCTGGGCAACGCTTGGCCTATAGTGTGCTGCCCTATGGGTCTCCCGATCACAGCAGGTTGTGGTACAGCCCGGGATCAAACCCGGGTCTGTAGTGACATCTCTAGCCCTTCGATGGAGTACCTTCGACCGCTGCACTACTCGGGTATAACTTTTTGTTAACCAATTCTGATGGTTGTTAAAAGTGGGATTTTGACATTATTACCGTTATATCAACACACTGGACACTCCCAACACCCCCAACTATCAATCTCTTTGGCACCGTAGACATCAAGTCACTTGACAATAATGTTTCATACAACGTTGCATTCCATGTTTGAAAGGTTATTTTCATTGAAGACAATCAAAGTTAACATTCCATAAAATGTAAATTCAAGGCTGAGTCTCAAATGGTCCTGGTCAGTCCCTGGATGGGAGACCAGGTGCTGCTGGAAGTGGTGTTGGAGGGCCAGTAGGAGGCACTCTTTCCTCTGGTCTAAACAAAGATCCCAATGCCCCAGGGCAGTGATTGGGGACACTGCTCTGTGTAGGGTGCCGTCTTTCAGATGGGACGTTAAACGGGTGTCCTGACTCTCTGAGGTCATTAAAGATCCCATGGCACTTATCGTAAGAGTAGGGGTGTTAACCCCGGTGTCCTGGCAAAATTCCCAATCTGGCCCTCAACCATCACGGTCACCTAATAATCCCCAGTTTACAATTGGCTCATTCATCCCCCTCCTCTCCCCTGTAACTATTCCCCAGGTCGTTGCTGCAAATGAGAACGTGTTCTCAGTCAACTTACCTGGTAAAATAACGGTAAAATAAAAATAAATAAAAAAAATAGTCGCCTGTCCATTTTAATAGCCGGGCAATGGTACACATTATAGCAAATACATTTTGGGTCTGAATTAAAGGAGCTACAATTATAGTTTAATTACATGTTTTAAATAAAATGTCCATAATATCTGCATTAATAGTGGAATGATCGTGTTTCACAATATTTCTAAACATAAAAATATTTTCTCCATCTTCTATTGTGTTATTGACTAAACGTTTGTTTATGTGTAACTGTGTTGGTGTTTTTGTCGAACTGCTTTGCTTTATCTTGGCCAGGTCGCAGTTGTAAATGAGAACTTGTTCTCAACTGGCCTACCTGGTTAAATAAAGGAGAAATAAATAACACATAATAATACATAAACATGTAGGAGCAGTATAGACCTAGTCTGTTCATTATATACATCTATATGATGTATTGTTACACCATGTAGGAGCAGTATAGACCTAGTCTGTTCATTATATACATCTACATGATGTATTGTTACACCATGTAGGAGCAGTATAGACCTAGTCTGTTCATTATATACATCTACATGATGTATTGTTACACCATGTAGGAGCAGTATAGACCTACAGTAGCTAGCTACTTATTTAGATTTAGTTTGACTTAATGAAACAGCCTTAAATGGTCCCGTGTGGCTCAGTTGGTAGAGCATGGCGCTTGCAACGCCAGGGTTGTGGGTTCATTCCCCACGGGGGGACCAGGATGAATATGTATGAACTTTCCAATTTGTAAGTCGCTCTGGATAAGAGCATCTGCTAAATGACTTAAATGTAAATGTAAATGTAATGTAAATGTGCTGTAGTAAACATTTTTTATTCACATTAATCAATCAACACTTTCTTGACGTATAATCTAGTGGACGGTTCTTCATAAACAGCTCGTCAACCACCCCGGTAGCTTGCTAGCCAACATAGCCGAAAGATTCAAGCTATTTAGACGCTTTCGGTGTATATTAGCTACTGTGTTTTAGACACACTTGTGTCGTATCTACTTGTTAACCTATTTATTTTAATATTACGTTATTTTGTATTAGTCAGCTATAGTAGCTGGCTGGTTAAGTTAGCACTAGCCTAGTCGCTAATGATAGCTAGCTAGCTGTTATCCCCGAACATGAGCTCCCTAAACTACTCCTCTCCTGCTAAAGAAGAGGTGATCTGCTCGACGGAGAAAGAAGCTCTGGGGCTGAACATTGTCGTGAAAGAGGAGAAGGAAGAAGAGGATGTCACTGTAAAACAAGAAGTAGAGGATGAGGCTGTTACAGTGAAAGAAGAAGAGAAAGACGTTTCAGTGAAAGAAGAGGAAGACGCGTTCAGAGTGAAAGAGGAGGAAGATGTTACAGTAAAAGAAGAGGAGGAGGAAGAAGAGGAGGAGGATGTCGTTTTTGGAGTGAAGAAGGAAGGGGAGATTACTGTCACATTGAAAGATGAGGAGGAGGAGATAGGAAATCTGATTAACACCAGTAAGTACCGCCTTAAATGTGTTTTTAACTTTGGATATTCGGAGTTGGCTCGTCAATACCTCTTAAACGGAGGGCCCAGGATGATGACTGATATGTCTAGAATCAGACGACGTAGAGAGCAAGCTACCCCTTGTTTTCTCCGTTCCGTTTCCAAAAAGTGACTTACCATATATATTTGAGAAGGGTCTATCTGCTGACCGCAGACTGGGGGGCACGGCATGTAGTGATTTTCATGTAGTGATGTTTTACTACACACCGTGCCCCCCAATAGTGTCATGTGAGAGTTGGGTTGGCTACAACAAAGATTATGGATATACTGACAAGATGTCTCTGCCCTGACAAGGGGAGTCGTTGTCCACAAAGCGGCACTGCGGGTTGTCTAGCTCCCGCCTATCCTTTCTTTGGATTGGTGGATTCATCTTATTATTGTAATCTATTGTTTATATTCTATGAGGGTTGTTGACGGCAACCGCCTGTATTCAATGGAGAGAGATGCTAAGCTACTAGCATGAATATGCACCGCCTGTATTCAATGGAGAGAGATGCTAAGCTACTAGCATGAATATGCATAGCGATCTAGAGACAACTCCTATAGTGTTTTTATCAAAGTTGTCGGTATGTCACGTGTCCACATAACAACTTAAGCATTACGAAACTTCTGTTGGATCAAGTAAACCTCACGTAGCAAATAAGCCATTCATTTTGTTGTTGACCAAATTTGACACTTTCCACATTGGGTTGATAATTGTTTCCACTTGGATACAACCTACTGTAACCAACTGGCATGACCTAGAGAGATACAACCTACTGTAACCTACTGGCATGACCTAGAGAGTTACAACCTACTGTAGCCTACTGTAGCCTACTGGCATGACCTAGAGAGATACAACCTACTGTAACCTACTGGCATGACCTAGAGAGTTACAATCTACTGTAACCTACTGGCATGACCTAGAGAGATCCAACCTACTGTAGCCTACTGTTATGACCTAGAGAGTTACAACCTACTGTAGCCTACTGGTATGACCTAGAGAGATACAACCTACTGTAACCTACTGGCATGACCTAGAGAGTTACAACCTACTGTAGCCTACTGGCATGACCTAGAGAGATACAACCTACTGTAACCTACTGGCATGACCTAGAGAGATACAACCTACTGTAACCTACTGGCATGACCTAGAGAGATACAACCTACTGTAACCTAATGGCATGACCTAGGTCACAGTTCACAGGTCACAGTTGTAAATAATTGTGTTATTGACTGTACGTTTGTTTATCCCAAGTGTAACTCTGTTGTTTTTGTCACACTGCTTTGCTTTATCTTGGCCAGGTCACAGTTGTAAATGAGAACTTGTTCTCAACTGGCCTACCTGGTTAAATAAAGGTTAAATTAAAAAAAATATGAATTGTTCATGACGTCCTCCAGTGATTTTTAACTTTTCCTGTTGAAAAGTGATATATAAATACAGTAAAGTATAAACACACTAAAGGGAAACAAATAAATGTTTTGAGCAAAATAGTGTTTTTTTAGACAACTGCAAACTAGAAGGAGTGAGTGATGTCATAGTAAGGCCTTCAAGGAGTTGGCTTGATGGGAAGTCGTGATGTCATCCAATAGGAGACTGATCTTCATGTGAACATTCATTATTCTTTTTTAAATCCTTCCTGTTCTGTCAAGTTGTTTGTTGATCATTGCTACAAAGCCATTTTCAAGTCTTTCCATAGATTTTAAAGACGATTTAAGTCCAAACTGTAACTAGGCCACTCAGGAACATTCAATGTCTTGGTAAGCTCCTCCAGTGTAGATTTGGCCTTGTGGTTTAGGTTATTGTCCTGTTAGTACAGTTTTTTGTATTCAGATCTCTGAAATGCACTCTACCTACGTAACATTTAGTTTCCTTATATTACGCTGGGAAAACAGTTTTCATGGGCACAGAAATTCCAAATCAAATCATTTGAGTTTGCAGAAATTCAAGGGTTCTAACCGAGAGTCACCTTAACTTTATTGACAACACCCAAATGGATACTGTCATTAACGCAGTTTTTCAATAATTACACATCATTCTTAATACTGTAGCTGTTTAGTTAGTCACATGTTCAACTATCATCAGCTGATCCAGGAAATCATTTTCTGAATGACAGTCACATGACAAACATCACGACATGCAACAACAACCAAAGTGCTTCTTCATTCATTACTCTGGTAAAGACAGTTATGCCGTGCTCCACGTTGGATCCAACATCCCTAACAAATTGGTGTTTATAATGTGTTATTGTCTGCTTGATTTACTGTAGGGTCTCGTTAGTCTGTTTGCACACAGAGATACTTTGCTCATAATGTGTAGAGAACTGTTCCTTGATGGATAGGCTGTTGTACAACACACAGAGCTATTTTCCTTTATTTGTTGTTTGGTGAAGTTATGGGTCCTACAGTAGGTCTATGTTGTTGTTATGGATCCTACAGTACACTATGTATGTCATGCAATAACAACCAAAGTGCTTCTTCGTTCATTACAGGTATATTTGTTGTTAGTTATGGGCCAATTTGGCAAATAGTGTATAAACCCTCATTGTCAGGCTGATGGAAAAGCTAGCCAAAGAGCATTTTACTGGTTGAATTGTTTTTTAAGTACAAAGCGGTTGATTTGTGATGACACAAACATTATATTAAGCAGGACATTCAAACGAGCCTTACAATTATAATCCAAAGTAGTGTGAAATGCACTCATAAGCAACCTGGAAATGGAGGTTACTCCCCTGAGTTTTCCCCTATTCACATTCAGAATACATTGTGAAAAACTCAAATCTTTGCTCACTATTTTTGCTCCAGGCAGATATACTACATCCATAACTAGTGGTTTCCTCATTACCAGATATACTACATCCATAACTAGTGGTTTCCTCATTACCAGATATACTACATCCATAACTAGTGGTTTCCTCATTACCAGATAACCTACATCCATAACTAGTGGTTTCCTCATTACCAGATATACTACATCCATAACTAGTGGTTTCCTCATTACCAGATATACTACATCCATAACTAGTGGTTTCCTCATTACCAGATATACTACATCCATAACTAGTGGTTTCCTCATTACCAGATATACTACATCCGTAACTATCGGTTTCCTCATTAGCAGGGAGGAGTTTCTACAATCAAGTTGTGTTGCATCGCCCTCGTGCCGCAATTTTAGGAAAGGGGCCTATATTGGAGACCAAAAGTCGTCTGGCACACTGCTTAGAGTTTCAACAACATGAATAACTTATTTCTAGCCTACAATCATTGATGTTACTACTAATGTGAAAGCAAGACAAACTATGACTATTCTTGCTCATTTTAAGACGATTGTTAAATAATTTTAACATTCATTACAGACATCAATTGTTGTACAACATCATGGCTACTCTGTTGGCATCACCTTTTACAGTGGATTACCGCTGTTGTGGGCCTTTAATCATCTGTCTGACTTTGTTGTTCACACAGGAGAGATAAGGGACTATCGTGGATCCTCTGGGGAGCCTAAACAACCTCATGATGCTGAAGAGGCAGAGAAGAGTCTCTCCAGATCAGGACACCTCAATAATCACCTGCAGAGATCCACAGGGAGGAGAACTCACTGCTGCTCTGACTGTGGGAAGAGATTCACCTCCTCATCAGACATTAAAATTCATCAGAGAATCCACACAGGAGAGAAACCTTATAGCTGTGGGCAATGTGGGAAGAGATGTACTACATCTGGCTCTCTGACTGTACACCAGAGAACACACACAGGAGAGAAACCTTACAGCTGTGATCAATGTGGGGAGAGTTTTACTACATCCAGCAATCTGACTGTACACCAGAGAACACACACAGGAGAGAAACCTTATAGCTGTGGTCAATGTGGGAAGAGTTTTGGTCAATCTAGCACTCTGACTCTACACCAGAGAATACACACAGGAGATAAATCTTTTAGCTGTGGTCAATGTGGGAAGAGTTTTACAACATCTATCCAGCTGACATTACACCAGAGAACACACACAGGAGAGAAACCTTATAGCTGTGATCAATGTGGGAAGAGTTTTACAACATCTGGCCAGCTGACATCACACAAGAGAACACACACAGGAGAGAAACCTTATAGCTGTGGTCAATGTGGGAAGAGTTTTACTCAGTCAACCAGCCTGATATCACACCAGAGAACACACACAGGAGAGAAACCTTATAGCTGTGGTCAATGTGGGAAGAGTTTTGGTGCATCTAGCACTCTGACTCTACACCAGAGAATACACACAGGAGAGAAACCTTATAGCTGTGGTCAATGTGGGAAGAGTTTTGGTAGATCTGACCAGCTGACATTACACCAGATAACACACACAGGAGAGAAACCTTACAGCTGTGATCAATGTGGGAAGAGATGTACTACATCTGGCTCTCTGACTGTACACCAGAGAATACACACAGGAGAGAAACCTTATAGCTGTGGTCAATGTGGGAAGAGTTTTGGTGCATCTAGAACTCTGACTCTACACCAGAGAACACACACAGGAGAGAAACCTTATAGCTGTGGTCAATGTGGGAAGAGTTTTGGTGCATCTAGAACTCTGACTCTACACCAGAGAACACACACAGGAGAGAAACCTCATAGCTGTGATTTGTGTGACAAGAGATACTATGATAAAAGATATCTGATCAAACATCAGAAAATACATGGAGTTGTTTCATGATATCAATGAAATAATGTCACAATGTAGAATGTTTTAACATTGTAGTGGGAGTATTTTAATAATGTCACAATGTAGAATGTTTTAACATTGTAGTAGGAGTATTTTAATGATGTCACAATGTAGAATGTTTTAACATTGTAGTAGGAGTATTTTAAGGAATTTCACAATGTAGAACCCTAAACGTTTGTCCCCTGTTCTATTGATTTCAACATGATATGGATATTAGCCTCAGGAAAAATCCAGGCTCTGAATTGAAAGAGTACTATTTATGTGATTTAACAAAAAGTGACTAACACAAAAAGAGCTGTGTTACACTTACCATGTTGGTGACCCACTTGAATCAAAATGGAACACCTCAAAATGTAGCGAGCTGTTTTCTACAAGTTGTCCTCTAAACAGGGATGTACACATTATTCCCAGATTCCGTGTGGTTTTTCAGCTGTTAGTTTTAACAGGACGTGCAACCTCATCTCCCTCCTGTCGCACAAATTATTTTAGCATGATATCGATGAGTTATGATTTCAACATGATATCGATGAGTTATGACAAATAAGTGTTGTGTTCCTTTGTTTAGCGACCCCTAAATTTAAATGCATCACTCCAAAATGTAGCTGACTGTCTTCTGCAGGATGTCCTCTAACCAGTGAGGTAAAATATATCTCCCATTTCCATGTGTTTGTTTAGTTGTGTTAGTTTCAACAGCACGAACAACCTGATTTCCCCCCTAATCGATACCCGTGATTTATTGCTACTTGTCAAAACAACAGCGTTTTTGGTGCTTGTGCAGTTTATAAGGAGCTTGTGTAAGTAATATGATTATTGTGGCCGATGTTTGTGTATATAGTACATTTTATGTTTATGTTTTCAATTTATCACAAAGTGTTTCTGCATTTGGACACGTTTAAACTGTGACATTGGGGCTATGCCACCTAGTAAAATGTTGTTGAAAATAAGACTATGCCCGGCATACAATATAAGTTTGGTTTTAGTTGAAAGTGAAAGTTGGGGGAAAAAACATTGAATTTCAACATACTTGCAGCCTATACACATGGACGCTGTATAATAAATCGGTCTATAATCAATTTTATTAACAATCCTAATAAATTGAGCCATAAATGTAGGATATATTTGTTGTCTTAAGGGGGAAGGTGTTACTGTCTTTGGTGTTTCCATTTATGTTTGGACGTTAGCAAGTATGTCTGTTAGCAATAAGGGCGCACTGATTGGTGTCACCTCGTTAGTCAGTATGTGTTACACCTGTGCTGGCTTGTCCATCTCGTTAGTGGGAAGGTGTTTCACCTGAGCTGGTCCAGGTTCTATTTAAGAGTGTCTGGCCCAGTGCTCCAGTTGTCTTGATAGATGTGGAGAGTCAACACCTTTAGGTGCTCCACCTTTTTGGTTTTATTCCTGTCTGTGAGTTTTTCTTTTGTTTGCCTCTTCTTGGGCAGATTTAGTGGGTCTTATGGTGGGTGTCTTTTAGTTCCCAGTTGTTGTTACTAGTCAATTTTCATTGGACACCCCCATAGTGTCTTTCAGAACCCCTCTTAAAAAACAAGCTTATATTTTGGGTTGGATATTTTAACATTTTAATCAATGACATTTCCTTAGGATGCTCATTAGTCTTTAAGTTGTTATTGTTTTTTTATCCTCTAATGCTCTTCTGTTTGTTGTGTTCTAAATATTTCTGTTTATTTTCATAGTTTTTTTCCTGTGAAGCCATTGTGTTGCATCCATGTCTGAAATGTACTATATAAATAAAGCTTGATTTGAACATATTGCAAAACAAATGAACCCAATGACTGACCAATCAACAGACTCTTGCTAAACCAATGAACAAATCTGTGCAAAAGCAACACATATCTTGATCCATTTTAGTATGAAAAACAGTATAAGTTCAGTATATCTCCCACTATGTCAAAATAGTGCTGGTATGTACGTTTTAGTATCACTTTTCAACCAACCCAGTCCATTTGTTGAAATCAACAATACGTCAACGGATTCAACTACTGATAACTGAAACAAACAAATGGATCAAACAGATCAATCCCACTTTTCCAGCCTGCTGAAGGTGTGGTGGAGTGGTAAACACCACCCCCGGCTCTACCAGGGGCTTGAGGTGGTCTCCCACAGCTCTGCTGGTGGAGTGGTAAACACCACCCCCGGCTCTACCAGGGGCTTGAGGTGGTCTCCCACAGCTCTGCTGGTGGAGTGGTAAACACCACCCCCGGCTCTACCAGGGGCTTGAGGTGGTCTCCCACAGCTCTGCTGGTGGAGTGGTAAACACCACCCCCGGCTCTACCAGGAGCATGAGGTGGTCTCCCACAGCTCTGATGGTGGAGTGGTAAACACCACCCCCGGCTCTACCAGGGGCTCGAGGTGGTCTCCCACAGCTCTGCTGGTGGAGTGGTAAACACCACCCCCGGCTCTACCAGGGGCATGAGGTGGTCTCCCACAGCTCTGCTGGTAGAGTGGTAAACACCACCCCCGGCTCTACCAGGGGCTTGAGGTGGTCTCCCACAGCTCTGCTTATGTCATGTTCTGTGGCCTTGCTGTTCCATTTCTTGACTGCCCCTGCAACACAGAAACACATTTAGTCATATTATATAAAACACTCAAAGTAATGGATATGGAGCATCTATGGCCTCAGTTACACCTGGCACCTAAATGTGACTTCTGTCATCTGATCACTCCAAGCTGCATTAGGTTCAGATCTACCAGGACGGGCCTTTGACAGTCTGGATGCAGTCAGGCCACTGAATATAAATAAGCAATGTAAAGAGATGGGGTGAATGAGTGGGGAAAAGTACATTTGATACAAATTACCTTCATAATATCAAAGAACAAATGTGTGTGCCTGAGGGGAAATTAACTTTCATACAGGCAAAAGGGTTGAGAAATTACACCAATATCAGTGGACAATTTGCACTAATGTAAATAGTAAACATGGATGATGGAACATATTCCCTTTAGCTGACGTGATGAGCCACTAAGGGGACATAAATATTTACCATCTAAACCATGTGTGACCTCTCACCTCTCTGGCTGTAGAAGTGTTCTTCCTAACCAGTCCCTCAACAGCTCTCTGACTGAGCTCCACCCTCACTGGGTCTTCAGAGGAGAGGAAGGCTGAGGAGGGATGGAAGGATGAATGGATCAGTCAGTCAATAAAGTGTAGAGCTGCTGTCTGACAAAATCACTATTTTAGTAGTTCATTAAAGTTAATAAGGCTTTATGACTGCTGAATACCAACTATCAATCACTTAGATCATGTATTTTCAGCTAGAGATACATCCTTGGGACTTCCCTAGCCCATTGAAGTTGACATTTAAAATGGTTAAGGTTAGGGTTTAGGGTAGGGATGTCCCAAGGATCCCAGATGGCATTGACCATTGTGCATTTGTAACCGATGTGAAATGGCTAGCTAGTTAGCGGGGTGCGCGCTAATAGTGATGGTAACGATGTTTCGTGGGAGGCAGTTGTTGATGTGTGCAGAGGGTCCCTGGTTCGAGCCCAGGTAGGGGCGAGGAGAGGGATGGAAGCTTTACTGTTACACATTCTTCGGTCTCTTTTACGTAGCAGGTGTAAAAGAAACACAGACAAGACAAGTAGGCGCTCAGGTCATTATGGTCGTTGTAGTTTAAAAAAAGAGCATCTAATTATGCGTAACTATATGTGGGGTTGTTAGAGAAGAATGTGATTGTCAGCCCTAACAATCCATTCTAGCACATCATCAGGCACTGTAAAAGGCTTCATTGATGACGTATTCCTTCTATTCCAGGGGACAGCAGAGGAACTTCATCGATTCCACTCCTTCATCAATACAAGCAGTGAACATCTGAAATTCACCCTCACCTTTGAGGCGCATGAAACAAGTTATCTGGACATTTTGCTAAAGAGGGAGGGGTGTGGATTTAGCACAGACCTATACAGGAAGCCGACGGACAGGAATTCCCTGTTACGCGGAGACAGCTTCCACCCTACACCCCTAAAAAAACTATTGTAATACTTGAGTGAAGGAAACATTTAAAATGTAAATGAGTAATTTTAATTTTGTAAATTTAAAACAAAAACATAACTGTTTGTACTTACAACTCAGTTACTAAGTCAGTTAACCACACTGTGTTGTTACACTGGTGAGTAAAAACTCATGCTTCCTACCCTTTAACTTTTTGTCTGAACATTAAATGTACATTTTACTCAACTGCGTCCAGTCAGCAGATGGACTAGATGCCGCTTAGGCCGCCCGTTGTGACTCCGTCAAGAATTCAGCAGAGCAAGTTTGTATGAAGGTCTGGTTATTAAATGGGTACATAGTTCAATAGTAATATCCTCTAAAACGCTCTGGTGACAAACTTTTCTGCCCTGTTTCCAGTTGTCCACATGGCTGAGAGAACCTATTCAAGTAAGTAAGTAAATAGATTTTGGAAATGTAAAAAAAAACTATGTATTATTAGCTAACTAGCTACAGTGCAGGCTAACTCAAATGAGCTACTAAATGAGCTAGCTAGTTGGCTAGCTTGTTATCTAACCAACTTCAAATATTGTATAGATAGATAGCTAGCTATCTAGCCAACTTCACATACTGTATAGATAGATAGCTAGCTATCTAGCCAACTTCACATTCTGTATAGATAGATAGCTAGCTATCTAGCCAACTTCACATATTGTATAGATAGATAGCTAGCTATCTAGCCAACTTCACATTCTGTATAGATAGATAGCTAGCTATCTAGCCAACTTCAAATACTGTATAGATAGATAGCTAACTATCTAGCCAACATCCCATTCTGTATAGATAGATAGCTAGCTAAGTGAATTAAATATCACCAGCTACCTAACTTCATATTAGCTAGCTATCTATTTATCACTGTAAAAAACAAACTGCAAATGCATTTGTAGGTAGCTAGCTAACAGCCATGGAGGGTGAAAGGATAGCAGCCCCAACTGTCAGTGAGAGAGGAGGCTATTCTGGATAGGGCAGGTACTTTTGTGTAGTTCTTGTCCCTAGAAGTGAGGACGGAGATAATAGTAACATAATATTCAGTGTGGTGTAATTTGACTATAATGAAGTCTGTTTCTTGTGAGGTTTTCTGTCCTCAGATAAAGAGCGCTATGAAAGCCAGTCTACATATGAAGAGGTCCCAATGAAGAGCAGTGGTTCTCAGTCCTGGGGACTCAAAGAGGCACATTGTTGTTTTTGCCTCAGCACTGCACCGCTGATTCAAATGATCAACTCATTATCAAGCTTCAAGTGGTATTTATGTATTCATTTGTGATGCCATCCTTGATATGATCCTGTTATTGTCACATGCTACACATCTACATATGTGTGCCCATGCATCTATCAATCCAATGTTATCATGATTTGTTATTATGGATATTATACTTTAGTAATCCACAATGACCTGGTGATGTAACAGTCTAATAATTACATTGTCTTCCATATTCCTACAGATACCTTGTAACTGGAGATTCCTTCAAAACGATTGCCTACAGTCGATTGCCTACAGTTAACGTGTAGGGCACTGCAAGGTTGGGTGACCAGGGTCATCTGGGACTGCCTCCTGGAGCAATTCAGATGTGTGAAGGCTACCTGTGTCCTGCGTAACTTCATGAGGATGGACACGAGGACCAGGAGGGGATCTACAGCTCGCCGCCGTGTCCCAGAGGAGGAGTCTGCTGCTCTGCAGGATGTTTCAAGGATGGGGTCCAACAACACAGCAAGAGGCAATCCGTGTGCAGGAGATCTTCACCTCCTACTTCTTCAAAGAGGGTGCTGTTCCCTGGCAACACCATAGACTACACTACGCTCAACCAAAGGCTCTTTTAAGAGGGTGCTGTTCCCTGGCAACACCATAGACTACACTATGCACAACCAAAGGCTCTTTTAAGAGGGTGCTGTTCCCTGGCAACACCATAGACTACACTATGCACAACCAAAGGCTCTTTTAAGAGCCATCCACATTGCAATGAGAATATTCTTCCATTTACTTAGCTATGTCAACTGCAGTTATTCAATTCACAGTTTCTCTCCCTTTGATTTCCACTTCTCAGGTGAGGGTGATGTTTAGGTAAGGGTGTGATGTCTGTGCAAAAACAAAACAGGCTGTTTTAAATCACTAATATTGAAGAAATGTAGAGCAATTAGACACCCTATAACACACACCTACACACTCATGTATCAATCTGATTGATGGATTGTGTTGTGCAGTAAGCAGGTTCAGGTGTATAACTGTGGCTCCTTCCACCTTCAAAGAATAGGCAAGAGGGCCAACCATGGAGAATAGTAAGACACTTCATTATTTCTATAACTACGCTATATTGTTTGTCCTTATGGGTCCGTTCATGTTTTTCAGCATAAAGTACTCTGCAGCCACTTAGTGTGGTGTGGACATCAGGTGAGGCCACACACAGATTCCTGTTGAACACTGTGGCTTTAACTACCTTATTTTCTCAATAAGTCTCTCTCCTTCACTTCATCCCTCTCTCCCCTTCTCCCTAAATCCTCTAGGTTATATCAGCTGTGTCGGTGAACCCCTCCTGCATCTGAACAGGCTACATCGAGGGCACAGCATGATCAGAGGTGAGAGGTCACTTGTTCAGGTCAACAGGAAGTATTATTAAAGAGATGCTTTACATTGAAATACAGATAGATGCAGTAGTCCCAGAGTTAATGATCCCAGGTCAGTTTATATTATACAGGAAGTATTATTAAAGAGATGCTTTACATTGAAATACAGATAGATGCAGTAGTCCCAGAGTTAATGATCCCAGGTCAGTTTATATTATACAGGAAGTATTATTAAAGAGATGCTTTACATTGAAATACAGATAGATGCAGTAGTCCCAGAGTTAATGATCCCAGGTCAGTTTTGCATTTCACCTCCTGATTGATGACTAACAATGTTAGAATAAAAAAATAAAAACACAAGGCTTAAACATGCTCTCTCTCTCATCTGCAGAAAGTTTTAAGTTGACTGAGAACACGTTCTCATTTGCAGCAACGACCTGGGGAATAGTTCCAGGGGAGAGGAGGGGGATGAATGAGCCAATTGTAAACTGGGGATTATTAGGTGACCTTGATGGTTTGAGGGCAAGATTGGGAATTTAGCCAGGACACCGGGGTTAACACCCCTACTCTTACGATAAGTGCCATGGGATCTTTAATGACCTCAGAGAGTCAGGACACCCGTTTAACGTCCCATCCGAAAGACGGCACCCTACACAGGGCAGTGTCCCCAATCACTGCCCTGGGCCATTGGGGGATATTTTTTTTAGACCAGAGGAAAGAGTGCCTCCTACTGGCCTCCTACAGATATGTTTTGATGTGAGAGGATGCCAACCCCCAGTCCCATCATCGCCACCTCACCTGCTTTTAAGATAACCTTTGGGCCGACTAGAGACACTATTATGTAGTTGTGATGAACTGAGAGAATATTTAGGTAGCACTGTGATTCGTTAATCATGTGCTGCCTTCCCTGCTCCTGTGCTTACCTCTTCCCCTTTCTGTCTTTTACACCTCTCTCTCCACCTCCTCTTTCTTCCTCTGTTTTTATAATGCACAACAGATGTGCATTGAAGGACAGATTGAAACTTGTATAATGAGCTTTTCAATCAAGCGTTTCACATTCTCTACTGGTTGAAATGAAGTGTAATGTGAGGAAATACTCCACCTATCCTGTGTTTATCAGATCAATGCAGATGAAGGGCATTAGATGTTGAGATGAACCGGTGTTAAGAGTATTTACATGATGCATAGGAAGTGTAGTGTTCTGTTTTTTTAATTCTATTTCTGTATATATGAATTAACTAGTTAAATCCTGTTTCTAGTCTATTAGTTACATAGTGTAACCATTGATGTCCCAGGACCAAGATTGGTAAACACTGTTGAAGTGTAGAATTGTAATACATACATGCAGACACAGCGTCATTCAAAGACTGGAATTTGATACTCCTGGTATTGGATATGACTGAAAAATCATCTCAAAGACATTCATACTTAAACTGCACCTTTATTTGCCAAGGTAGAGTACATGATCAGTGAATATATTAAATGTACAGGCTACAATGTGGGGATCTCATGCATGGTAATAACTACATGTATATACGACTTGCATCCTTGGTACAACATGATATTATATTCTACTCAATCCATAGGCTTCATTAATGTCATTCAGGCTGTTTTGAAGTTGATACAACTGGCTATGATAGCTGAGGTTCATAGCTAGGTTCTGAACTAATATGTATACCAAACGTTTGGGTCCATACACAGATCGGCTAGATAGCTAGCTACACATCCATGGGCATACAGGGATTTTAATCATCCACTGCACAATAAGCAAGAACATAGCTAGCTACGTGATTTCATCTATCTGCATGGCAAATATCAGCAAGGAAAGCTTACAAAATTGTACATTCAATTTGCAGTAAATTCTTCAGCTAGCTAGATTCTATACATCCACTGTTTCACAAAACGAGAGCCTGGTTTGCTGGTTGTTTCAGGAGTACCTAAAACAACCAGAATTACAATGTCATACTCATGTCACAACACCCATAAAGCTAGTCAGCTAACTGGCTAATGTTAGCTAGTCAGCTAGCTTGCTAAATCACGATTTTTGGAAATGAACTTTATGATAAAAAAAATGCATAATCGTTTGTCTCTACATTAACTAAACATGTCAACTGTACATGTTTTTGCATGATTCGTTTTGACGTTATAATCCCTTACATTTGCTTCCATCTTAGTACCCCTCTCTCCTGGTATTTCTGTCCGCCATCTTTGATTCAGTTCTGTGTAGGTGTTGCGTGGTTCATTCTGCGTTGTGTACTTTTAATTAGGACGCTGCCACAACTGACGGTCTGCTCGTTGAAATCTTTTTATTTGCCCTTGCTAGCCGAAGGTCAAGCAAAAGAGAACGATAAAGGGGTATGGAAATACAGATAACCCGCGATGGGCCAAACCAAAATATACAAAACTTTTACAATCACATGTATGTACAATATTGGTATGAAAAAGTGTTTGTACACCAAATAAAAACATTAGCTATGCAGCTTTAATTAAATAAAAAAATTACACTGAATTATTATTATTATTATCAAATTATTAACATCCCCTCTTGACCTGGCCTATTTGAATTGGTCCTTGTGTGCAATTTGGTGCGTAATCTAGGGGAACAACATCACACTGCTACATAGGGGTACCCCTCTCTTCTAGTATTTCTGTTCGCCATCTTTGATTCAGTTCAGTTCTGTGTAGGGGTACTCCTCTGTTCTAGTATTTCTGTTCGCCATCTTTGATCCAGTTCAGTTCTGTGTAGGGGTACCCCTCTCTCCTAGTATTTCTGTCAGCCATCTTTGATTCAGTTCTGTGTAGGCGTACCCCTCTCTCCTAGTATTTCTGTCCGCCATCTTTGCTCTAGTTCAGTTCTGTGTAGGCGTACCCCTCTCGCCTAGTATTTCTGTCCACCATCTTTGATTCAGTTCAGTTCTACTATATCTTTGCTGAAGAAAGTCTAACAGTCACTAGCGCAGCAGCAGCCCCCCCGGTCCTAGTGCCGGCCGCTAAAAAGTTTAAGATGCGATGGAACGGTTGACGAAAATAAGAAATCACAGAAAATATATATTGACTGATATTGATTTATTTAGGGGGGGGGTAATTAATATTTTAGGACTAGCGACGTCTATGATTCCTACCCTTTAACTTTTTGTCTGAAAATTAAATATACATTTTACTCAACTACCCAATCCAGTCAGCAGTTGGCGGTGTGGGAATTTAAGGCGACGCTGTTGGTGTGACGTATAATCTAGTGGACGGAACGCTTCTTTCAGCAGCAGCAACAGTTCGTCAGCCACCTCGGGAGCTTGCTAGACAAAATAGACGAACCAATAAAGCTCTTTAGACGCTTTCGTTTTTTTATTAGCCACTGTGTTTTAAAACCACTTCTGTCGTCTAGTTAGTTATCCGATTTAATTTCATAATTACGGTGTTGTTGTTATTAGTCAGCTGGCGGGCTGGTTAAGTTAGCATTAGCCTAGCTAGCAAACATCCCCGACCATGCGGTCACTAAGCTACTCTTCTCCTGCTAAAGATAATATCTGCAGGACGGAGAAAGAAGCTCTGATCTTTCTAGTGAAAGAGGAGAAGGAAGAGGAGGATGTCACAGTAAAACAAGAAGTAGAGGGTGTTACAGTAAAAGAAGAGGAAGAGAAATGGGATGATGCAGTATTTGGAGTGAAAGAGGAGGAAGGGGAGATGACTGTCACATCGAAAAAGGAGAACGAGGAGGAAACTGGATGTCTGAGGCCGGTTTCCCAAACGCATCTTAAGGCATCACACGATGAAATTAGCCGTAAGATGGTTTTGAGAAACAGCGTCCTGATTAATACTAGTAAGTACTGTCTTAAATACCAAACTCAGCAGTTGTTGAACTGATGTGTGGCGTTAAAGGGGAAATATGAAATTGCTACATCCATTTTTGGACTTTTAAATTATTTATATATAGCCATTGATTCTTGAAGAATATAACACATGCCTCATGAGCTTAGTTCAACTGTTTACCCCATCAGAACACAAAATAAGCTTTTTTTACTCCAATGTTTAGAAACAATGTAAACCAACACTGTATCGCCTCAACAAGGTTAAAACTATAATGTTGATATCATGGATGGTCTCTCTATGAATTTGAAAGTAGTTACATTTCTCTTATTACCAAAACAGTGGTGGAATGATTTTTTAAAACCGCAACAAAATGGCTGCTCAGAAACTTGGTTTGGTAAACAGCTGAGGGATGGGGGCTGGAGAAATGTAACCACTCTCAAATTCATAGAGAAAGCCGTTGTAGCAACCTTCAGGCTATCCCCTGAATTCACTACACTATGAATACAAAGACTGGCCATCCATGAGGTCAAAATTATTGTTTTAAACATAATTCTAGGCTATATAGTATATTCTAGAATTCATCCATGATGTCATAATGATAGTTTAACCAGGTTTCTAGGCTATATAGTATATTCTAGAATTCATCCATGATGTCATAATGATAGTTTAACCAGGTTACTAGGCTATATAGTATATTCTAGAATTCATCCATGTTGTCATAATGATAGGTTAACCAGGTTTCTAGGATATATAGTATATTCTAGAATTCATCCATGATGTCATAATGATAGTTTAACCAGGTTACTAGGCTATATAGTATATTCTAGAATTCATCCATGATGTCATAATGATAGTTTAACCAGGTTACTAGGCTATATAGTATATTCTAGAATTGCCAGTGAAGATTTCCTGTGGAGGCAAATTATTAGAGCTGTTGATAAGTCATTGTATAATATTCAGCAATTTTTTTTCATGCCCTTACTTTAAAGGCAAGACATACCTAGATGCAATTACATTCATGAATTGGTTTGAAACCTTTGTTTTAAACCCTTCTCAAAGTTGTTGCTTTAAGTTGTCTGATGCTTTAAGCATGCTGTTTGATTAAATAATTACAGATACACAAGTTACTCGAGGGAGCCAGTCGTCAATATAACCGAGAAAAACTCCGGCTGCTACTGGACTTTGTAAATTCTGTCGTTATGCTCCTGAAGTTTTCAGTAATTAACTACACCAGCGGTCGTCAAACTTTTCCATTTAGAGTGACAATGTATCTGATCATTTCTACCGATCTGCGTGCCAGTTATGATTTTCATATGCACATTTTTGTGGAACAGTTTCATTTAATTTATAATAGTATCTCAAAATTATTGTCTGTGATTAATCTACATTCTATCTAAATCTAAATGAAAATTTTACAAATCTAAAAGTAACTTTCATTGCCAACTATGTAAAAAAATAGCCGACATAACAAATAAAAACAATGCATTCTGCAGGTAGAAAATATATCCTGATAAAAATAAATATCCTAGAAATCACATTGGCTGCTCATGGCCTGTCTACAACAAACTTGAAACATTGTATCAACTATCAACTGGGTCCTCCGAAACTTGTGATAGCAAGCTTGCGACATTGTATAAAATATTCTGGGCCCTCAGAGTTTCCCGCGCCAGTGAGTTCGGGACAGACACAGCTGTTGGTTATTTGTGCAAAGGATAAGAAGTAATCAGGTATTTTATGACATTTCCACTGGATCAGAGAATTACATTTTTTTCCTTTCATGCAGAGTGGAAATATTTTACGAAAATACTTTGAGGAACTATTGTCGTACGCAATTGATTTTGATTAGACTTTGTTTACTTGCTGTTTGAGATGAATAAAGCAAAAAGTTGCTTTGAGAAGCTCCACAACTCATTAGTGGTGGTGCGTTAAGACAATCTGAAATACTATCAGACATCCCCCAAATGGGCACATTTATAGGCCTACATTTGTGCTCAGGACAGGTAGACTAGTCCTACTTCTATATGTGTAATCAGGTAGACTAGTCCTACTTCTATATGCGTAATTAGGTGTGCGTCCTTACTCAACATTGACAGGAGTGTTTCAAACAAAAGACAATGAGGTCTGGGTGGTCTGCCAGGGGCCGTTTCATTTAGTATCCATTTGCGTCGGCATGGGGAATGATTGTCTTTTCCCATAGTATGTTGTACCGAAGTTGACCGACGAAGGGAATGTAACTTTATGACTTTTGGATTCTAAACTACATTGAGATATTAACTTTTACTGCCTCAGAAACCCGGATCCGGGAGCACCCCCCACCCCCCACACACTGATTAGCATAGATAGCATAGCTTCAGAAGTAGATAGTAGCATCTAAATATCATTAAATCACAAGTCCAAGACACCAGATGAAAGATACAGATCTTGTGAATAAAGCCACCATTTCAGATTTTTAAAATGTTTTACAGGGAAGACAAAATATGTAAATCTATTAGCTAAACACGTTAGCAAAATACACCACTATTCTAACTCCATCAGTTTCTTACTCCTTCAGGTGCTATCACCAATTCGGCTCAACTAAGATATTGATATCCACTAACCAAGAAAAAACCTCTTCAGATGACAGTCTGATAACATATTCATGGTATAGGATAGTTTTTGTTAGAAAAAAGTGCATATTTCAGGTAGAAATCACAGTTTACAATTGCACCGACCATCGCAAATCGACTAGAATTACTAGATAGAGCAACGTGTATGACCAATTTACTCATCATAAAACATTTCATAAGAATAGACAAAGCATAGCAATGGAAAGACCCAGATCTTGTGATTCCAGACAATATTTCAGATTTTCTAAGCGTTTTACAGCGAAAACACAATAAATCGATAAGTTAGCATACTACATGTGAAAACGTTACCAGAGCATCGATTCCAGCCAAAGAGCGCTATAACGTAATCACCGCCAAAAGATATTAATTTTTTCACTAACCTTCTCAGAATTCTTCCGATGACACTCCTGTAACATCATTTTACAACATACATATACAGTTTGTTCGAAAAGGTGCATATTTAGCCATACAAAACCGTGGTTACACAATAAAAATACTAGGAAATCAAGCCTCAATATGTCTGACGTCATCTATCAGAGTGATCTAGTTTAATTAAAAGCTAATCATATACTTGACTAAAAAATACAGGGTTGACAGGAATCGAAAGACAAATTAGTTCTTAATGCAACCGCTGATTTACATTTTTAAAATTATCCTTACTTTTCAATACAGGGTTGGCCAAGTGAAGCTATACAAAACAAAATGGCGAAAAATGCGTTTAAAATATTTCGACAGAAACACGGTTTATCATATTAAATATTGCTTACTTTGAGCTGATCTTCCATCATATTCTTGGGCAATGTATCCTTTCTATGTTATAAACGTCTTTTGGTCGATAGATGTCCTCTGTCCTTCGAAATGTCCACTAACAACGACCGAGACCGCGAAACGTTCCCAAAGCTAGAAAGTGCACGACAAATAAATTCCTCAGAATCGCACTAAACGGATATAAATTGCTATAAAACGGTTAAAATTCACTACCTTATGATGTTTTTAACAACTATAACGACTGAAAACATGACCGGAGAAATACTGCTGGTTAGAAAACGATTTGGAACGAGGCAGGTCCGATGGCCTTCACGCTTGAGGCGCACGTTGAGAAAGAGGGGTCTCTGTACATTTTTGTCATTTATAATGGCTGTGAACGTCCCATCGACATCATTGAAAACGTGATGACGTACAGACACCCAGAGGAAGACGTAGGTAGTGTCGGTTTCTTCATAGCATTCACTGTGGCCTTATAAACAGACCCCAGATCAGAGGTAAAAATTTCTGAAATCTGAACCCTGTCATGAAAAGTGCTGTAGAAATTGTTCTGTACCACTCAGAGACAAAATTTCAACTCCTATAGAAACTATAGACTGTTTTCTATCCAATAATAACAATAATATGCATATTGTACGATCAAGAATTGAGTACGAGGCAGTTTAATTTGGAAATGTAAAAAAAAAAATAATGCTAACAGCTCCCCCTATTGACAAAAGGTTAAAGACATGATAGATCAGACGCAGAGTATATAAAGGGGTGAGATCTGTAGAAAGACAGTGGCTGTGGAATGTGCTGGGTGGACGGGAGGAGATCACAGGATTGCTATAGGGGAAGCGGATGGACATCTGTGGATTAGGCGAAGGAAGGGTTGAGGTCAGGTCAGATCCCCTGAAGGGAGTAATAAGGGTTTAGTATCCTGTTATCCTCTGGATTAGTTGAAGGAGGGGTTGAGGTCAGATCCCCTGAAGGGAGTAATAAGGGTTTAGTATCCTGTTACCCTCTTCCTGTCGACCCAGAAGATGTAAGGATTGGAGAGAAGGAGGAGTGTCCAAAGTGGGGTGTATATACTTGTGATGGTGAGAACATGTTGTTGTCTGAACTACGGCTGTAACGACCCTTTGGGGAGAATTAAACCTGGTTCAGCTTCTCTAGTGTCCGTGAGTAACGACCCTTTGGGGAGAATTAAACCTGGTTCAGCTTCTCTAGTGTCCGTGAGTAACGACCCTTTGGGAAGAATTAAACCTGGTTCAGCTTCTCTAGTGTCCGTGAGTAACGACCCTTTGGGGAGAATTAAACCTGGTTCAGCTTCTCTAGTGTCCGTGAGTAACGACCCTTTGGGGAGAATTAAACCTGGTTCAGCTTCTCTAGTGTCCGTGAGTAACGACCCTTTGGGAAGAATTAAACCTGGTTCAGCTTCTCTAGTGTCCGTGAGTAACGACCCTTTGGGGAGAATTAAACCTGGTTCAGCTTCTCTAGTGTCCGTGAGTAACGACCCTTTGGGGAGAATTAAACCTGGTTCAGCTTCTCTAGTGTCCGTGAGTAACGACCCTTTGGGAAGAATTAAACCTGGTTCAGCTTCTCTAGTGTCCGTGAGTAACGACCCTTTGGGGAGAATTAAACCTGGTTCAGCTTCTCTAGTGTCCGTGAGTAACGACTCTTTGGGAAGAATTAAACCTGGTTCAGCTTCTCTAGTGTCCGTGAGTAACGACCCTTTGGGAAGAATTAAACCTGGTTCAGCTTCTCTAGTGTCCGTGAGTAACGACCCTTTGGGGAGAATTAAACCTGGTTCAGCTTCTCTAGTGTCCGTGAGTAACGACCCTTTGGGGAGAATTAAACCTGGTTCAGCTTCTCTAGTGTCCGTGAGTAACGACCCTTTGGGGAGAATTAAACCTGGTTCAGCTTCTCTAGTGTCCGTGAGTAACGACCCTGTGGGAAGAATTAAACCTGGTTCAGCTTCTCTAGTGTCCGTGAGTAACGACCCTTTGGGAAGAATTAAACCTGGTTCAGCTTCTCTAGTGTCCGTGAGTAACGACCCTTTGGGAAGAATTAAACCTGGTTCAGCTTCTCTAGTGTCCGTGAGTAACGACCCTTTGGGAAGAATTAAACCTGGTTCAGCTTCTCTAGTGTCCGTGAGTAACGACCCTTTGGGAAGAATTAAACCTGGTTCAGCTTCTCTAGTGTCCGTGAGTAACGACCCTTTGGGGAGAATTAAACCTGGTTCAGTTTCTCTAGTGTCCGTGAGTAACGACCCTTTGGGGAGAATTAAACCTGGTTCAGCTTCTCTAGTGTCCGTGAGTAACGACCCTTTGGGGAGAATTAAACCTGGTTCAGCTTCTCTAGTGTCGGTGAGTAACGACCCTTTGGGGAGAATTAAACCTGGTTCGGCTTCTCTAGTGTCCGTGAGTAACGACCCTTTGGGAAGAGTTAAACCTGGTTCGGCTTCTCTAGTGTCCGTGAGTAACGACCCTTTGGGAAGAATTAAACCTGGTTCAGCTTCTCTAGTGTCCGTGAGTAACGACCCTTTGGGAAGAATTAAACCTGGTTCAGCTTCTCTAGTGTCCGTGAGTAACGACCCTTTGGGAAGAGTTAAACCTGGTTCAGCTTCTCTAGTGTCCGTGAGTAACGACCCTTTGGGGAGAATTAAACCTGGTTCAGCTTCTCTAGTGTCCGTGAGTTGTTTACTCTGAATAATTAGAACCAAACACTATAATTACTGTTCCCTGAAGGAGGGAAACGAGGTGCAAAACCTGATTGGCCCCACCCCTTCCTGGTCGGTGAAGAGCGGTATTAGATTTAAGGAATAAACCCGAGGCGTGAATTGAATAGTATGTTGTACCTAGTTTCCCTCCTTCAGGGAACAGGAGTTATAGTCATAACGTTACGCTTGTCATAGCTTGTCATTAACATGGTTAACATGGCTTGTCATATGATGAACTTCAACTTAAATAAGGGATCTTGCTGTGGGACAGTTTTTTTTGTTTTCTGAAATGCACTCGAACTATGTATCATTTAGTGGCTCCTTATGTTACGCTGGGAAAACAGTTTTCATGGGCACAGAAATGCTAAATCATTTCAGAGTTTGCTATATCCAATGTTTTTTAGCTGAGTCATCTTGCAATCCAAGATGGCGTCGCAGTATGACCTGTTTGCTGTTGTAAATGTTTTTTTCTGTAATTTTTTGTATCTATTGCAATATATTTAAATATTTTTCCATGTTTAAATTAAATATACCTTCCGGCAACCCGCCTCACAAAATGTGATACGGATCTGCTATTTTTTTACACCTAATAGCTAGAACCTCCATCAGCAACTAGCCATCAGAAGCTAACCAGCTAATTAGCTACTAGTTATTTAGTCATTGTTAGCCACTGCTAGTGTCCTTTACCATTTTAGCTCAGACACCAGCCGCTTTTAGCCTGGATAATACCTGCCAGTCTGCACAGCGCGATATCAACCCTGAGCATATCGGACTGTTTTTCTCCACTACATCACCGTATTCCTGCCGTAAGCTCTGGACCATTACACCGGATAATCGCAGCTAGCTAGCTGCCACCGAGTGGCCTAGCCCCGAAGCTAACCTTGAGCCAGGCCCATCTCCTGGCCTGCAAAGTGGACCCTATGATCACTCAGCTACACAGCTGATGTCTCCCAGACTCTTCACTAACACGACTAGAAGCCACTACATCACCGGATTCCTGCCGTAAGCTCTGGACCTTTGCACCGGATGCCCTGGAGTGGCTATAGTGGCTAATGCCCTTGTCCCGACGCTAGCACCAGTTAGCCTCGAGCCAGGCGCATCTCCCGGCTAGCATAGTAATGACTACCTAAAGGCTTCCCTAGTTCATATATTGCTGTTCACCGGACCCTATGATCACTTGTCTACATAGCTGATGCCTGCTGGACTGTTCATTAATCACGGTACTCCATTTTGTTTATCTGTCGGCCCCAGCCTTGAACTCAGGCCCTGTGTGTAGTTAACTGACCCTCTCTGCCCATTCATTGCCATTTTACGTGTTGTTGTTGTCTTAGCTGATTAACTGTTGTCTTACCCGTTGTTGTCTTAGCTAGCTCTCACAATCAACACCTGTGATTGCTTCATGCCTCACATTATGTCTCTAATGTCAATATGCCTTGTATACTGTTGTTTAGGGTAGTTATCATTGTTTTATTTTACTGCGGAGCCCCTAGTCCCACTCAACATGCCTCAGAGAACTCTTTTGTCCCTTCTCCCACACATGCGGTGACCTCACCTAGCATAACTAGTGCCTCCAGAGATGCAACCTCTCTTATCCGCGGTCACCCCCCTCTTCAAATTGGGTGACACTCTAGACCCAAACTGTTACAGACCTATATCCATCCTGTCCTTCCTTTCTAAAGTCTTCAAAAGCCAAGTTAACAAACAGATTACCAACCATTTTGAATCCCACCGTACCTTCTCCGCTGTGCAATCCGGTTTCCGAGCTGGTCACGGGTGCACCTCAGCCACGCTCAAGGTCCTAAACGATATCATAACCGCCATCGATAAGAGACAGTACTGTGCAGCCGTCTTCATCAACCTGGCCAAGGCTTTCGACTCTGTCAATCACCGTATTCTTATCGGCAGACTCAATAGCCTTGGTTTCTCCAACTACTTCTCAGATAGAGTTCAGTGTGTCAAATCGGAGGGCCTGTTGTATGGACTTCTGGCAGTCTCTATGGGGGTACCACAGGGTTCAATTCTCGGGCCAACTCTTTTCTCTGTATATACCAACGATGTTGCTCTTGCTGCGGGTGATTCCTTGATCCATCTCTACGCAGACGACACCATGCTGTATACATCTGGCCCTTCTTTGGACACTGTGTTAACAAACCTCCAAACAAGCTTCAATGCCATACAACACTCCTTCCGTTGCCTCCAACTGCTCTTAAACGCTAGTAAAACTAAATGCATGCTCTTCAACCGATCGCTGCCCGCACCTGCCCGCCCGACTAGCATCACTACTCTGGACGGATCTGACTTGTGGAGAATATGTGGACAACTACAAATACCTAGGTGTCTGGTTAGACTGTAAATGCTCCTTCCAGACTCATATTAAGCATCTCCAATCCCAAATTAAATCTAGAATCGCCTTCCTATTTCGCAACAAAGCCTCCTTCACTCACGCTGCCAAACATACCCTCGTCAAACTGACTATTCTTCCAATCCTTGAGTTCGGCGACGTCATTTACAAAATAGCCTTCAGTGCTTTACTCAGCAAGCTGGATGCAGTCTATCACAGTGCCATCCCGTTTTGTCACCAAAGCCCCATATACCACCCACCACTGCGACCTGTATGCTCTCGTCGGCTGGCCCTCGCTACTTATTCGTCGCCAAACCCACTGGCTCCAGGTCATCTATAAGTCTTTGCTAGGTAAAGCTCCGCCTTAACTCAGCTCACTGGTCACCATAGCAACACCCACCCATAGCACACGTTCCAGCAGGTGTATCTCACTGGTCACCCCCAAAGCCAACACCTACTTTGGCCACCTTTCCTTCCAGTTCTCTGCTGCCAATGACTGGAATGAATTGCAAAAATCGCTGAAGTTGGAGACTTATATCTCCCTCACTAGCTTTAAGCACCAGCTGTCAGAGCAGCTCACAGATTACTGCACCTGTACATTGCCCATCTTTAATTTAGCCCAAACAACTACCTCTTCCCCTACTGTATTTATTTTATTTTTGCTCCTTTGCACCCCATTATTTATATCTCTACTTTGCACATTCTTCCACTGCAAATCTACCATTCCAGTGTTTGACTTGCTATATTGTATTTACTTTGCCACCATTGCCTTTTTTTGTCTTCACCTCCCTTATCTCACCTCATTTGCTCACATTGTATATAGACTTATTTTTCTACTGTATTATTGACTGTATGTTTGTTTTACTCCATGTGTAACTGTGTTGTTGTATGTGTCGAACTGCTTTGCTTTATCTTTGCCAGGTCGCAATTGTAAATGAGAACTTGTTCTCAACTTGCCTACCTGGTTAAATAAAGGTTAAATTTAAAAAAACATTCTACATTGAGACATCATTTAAATTCAACAGTTAATTAAATACAATTTAAATATAAACAACAGTTACATCCTCAATCAACACTCTAAACTGCGTAAAGGTGAAATAAGAAAGTGAAATAAAAAATTATCTTATCTTTATTGTCTACACCCAAATGGCCAATTTGGCAAACACTTAGTGTACAAACCCTCATTGTCAGGCTGATGGGAAAGCCAAAGAGCATTTTACAGGTTGAAGTGTTTTTTAAGTACAAAGCGGTTGATTTGCGATGACACAAACATTATATTAAGCAGGACATTCAAACGAGCCTTACAATTATAATCCAAAGTAGTGTGAAATGCACTCATAAGCAACCTGGAAATGGAGGGTACTCCCCTGAGTTTTCCCCCGTTCCCATTCAGAATACATTGTAAAAAACTAAAATCTTTGCTCACCATTTTTGCTCCAGGCAGATATACTACATCCATAACTATCAAATCAAATCAAATGTATTTATATAGCCCTTCTTACATCAACTGATATCTCAAAGTGCTTATACAGAAACCCAGCCTAAAAGCCCAAACAGCAAGCAATGCAGGTGTAGAAGCACGGTGGCTAGGAAAAACTCCCTAGAAAGGCCAAAACCTAGGAAGAAACCTAGAGAGGAACCAGGCTATGAGGGGTGGCCAGTCCTTTTATGGCTGTGCCGGGTGGAGATTATAACAGAACATGGCCAAGATGTTCAAATGTTCATAAATGACCAGCATGGTCAAATAATAATAATCACAGTAGTTGTCGAGGGTGCAACAAGTCAGCACCTCAGGAGTAAATGTCAGTTGGCTTTTCATAGCCGATCATTGAGAGTATCTCTACCGCTCCTGCTGTCTCTAGAGAGTTGAAAACAGCAGGTCTGGGACAGGTAGCACGTCCAGTGAACAGGTCAGGGTTCCATAGCCGCAGGCAGAACAGTTGAAACTGGAGCAGCAGCACGGCCAGGTGGACTGGGGACAGCAAGGAGTCATCATGCCAGGTAGTCCTGAGGCATGGTCCTAGGGCTCAGGTCCTCCGAGAGAAAGAAAGAAAGAGAGAAAAAGAGAATTAGAGAGAGCATACTTAAATTCACACAGGAATCCGGATAAGACAGGAGAAATATTCCAGATATAACAGACTGACCCTAGCCCCCCGACACAAACTACTACTGCATAAATACTGGAGGCTGAGACAGGAGGGGTCAGGAGACACTGTGGCCCCATCCGATGATACCCCCGGACAGGGCCAAACAGGAAGGATATAACCCCACCCACTTTGCCAAAGCACAGCCCCCACACCACTAGAGGGATATCTTCAACCACCAACTTACCATCCTGAGACAAGGCCGAGTATAGCCCACAAAGATCTCCGCCACGGCACAACCCAAGGGGGGGCGCCAACCCAGACAGGAAGATCACGTCAGTGACTCAACCCACTCAAGTGAAGGACCCCTCCTAGGCACGGCATGGAATAGCACCAGTAAGCCAGTGACTCAGCCCCTGTAATAGGGTTAGAGGCAGAGAATCCCAGTGGAGAGTGGAACCGGCCAGGCTGTGACAGCAAGGGCGGTTCGTTGCTCCAGTGCCTTTCCGTTCACCTTCACACTCCTGGGCTGGACTACACTCAATCATAGGACCTACTGAAGAGATTATTCTTCAATAAAGACTTAAAGGTTGAGACTGAGTCTGCGTCTCTCACTTGGGTAGGCAGACCATTCCATAAAATTGGAGATCTATAGGAGAAAGCCCTGCCTCCAGCTGTTTGCTTAGAAATTCTAGGGACAATTAGGAGGCCTGCATCTTGTGACCGTAGCGTAAAGATAGGTAGGAGCAAGCCCATGTAATGCTTTTGAGGTTAGCAGTAAAACCTTGAAATCAGCCCTTGCCTTAACAGGAAGCCAGTGTAGAGTGGCTAGCACTGGAGTAATATGATCACATTTTTGGGTTCTAGTCAAGATTCTAGCAGCCGTATTTAGCACGAACTGAAGTTTATTTAGTGCTTTATCCGGATAGCCGGAAAGTAGAGCATTGCAGTAGTCTAACCTAGAAGGGACAAAAGCATGGATGAATTTTTCTGCATCATTTTTCTACAGAAAATGTCTGATTATTGCAATGTTACGTAGATGGAAAAAAGCTGTCCTTGAAACAGTCTTGATATGTTCGTCAAAAGAGAGATCAGGGTCGAGAGTAACGCCGAGGTCCTTCACAGTTTTATTTGAGACGACTGTGCAAACATCAAGATTAATTGTCAGATTCAACAGAAGATCTCTTTGTTTCTTGGGACCTAGAACAAGCATCTCTGTTTTGTCCGAGTTTAAAAGTAGAACGTTTTCAGCCATCCACTTCCTTATGTCTGAAACACAGGCTTCCAGCGAGGGCAATTTTGGGGCTTCACCATGTTTCATCGAAATGTACAGCTGTGTCATCTGCATAGCAGTGAACGTTAAGTTAACATTATGTTTTCGAATGACATCACCAAGAGGTAGAATATATAGTGAAAACTAGTGGTCCTAAAACAGAACCGTGAGGAACACCAAAATTTACAGTTGATTTGTCAGAGGACAAACCATCCACAGAGACAAACTGATATCTTTCCAACAGATAAGACAAGGCCAGAACTTGTCCGTGTAGACCAATTTGGGTTTCCAATCTCTCCAAAAGAATGTGGTGATCGATGGTATCAAAAGCAGCACTAAGGTCTAGGAGCACGAGGACAGATGCAGAGCCTCAGTCTGACGCCATTAAAAGGTAATTTACCACCTTCACAAGTGCAGTCTCAGTGCTATGATGGGGTCTAAAACCAGACTGAAGCATTTCGTACACATTGTTTGTCTTCAGGAAGGCTGTGCAACGGGCTTTTTCTAAAAATGTTTGAGATGAATGGGAGATTCGATATAGACCGATAGTTTTTTTTACATTTTTCTGGGTCAAGGTTTGGCTTTTTCAAGAGAGGCTTTATTACTGCCATTTTTAGTGTTTGGTACACATCCGTTGGATAGAGAGCCATTTATTATGTTCAACATAGGAGGGCCAAGCACAGGAAGCAGCTCTTTCAGTTGTTTAGTTGGAAAAGGGTCCAGTATGCAGCTTGAAGGTTTAGAGGCCATGAATATTTTCATCATTGTGTCAAGAGGTATAATACTAAAACACTTAAGTGTCTCCCTTGATCCTAGGTCCTGGCAGAGTTGTGCAGACTCAGGACTACTGCTTTGGATTAATACGCAGATTTAAAGAGGAGTCCGTAATTTGCTTTCTAATGATCATGATCTTTTCCTCAAAGAAGTTCATGAATTTATTACTACCAAAAATACATTTTGGATTGTTCTTATTTTCCTCAATTAACTTCTTGGAAAAATAGGATGATCGAGCAGCAGTGAGGGCTCTTCGATACTGCACGGTACTGTCTTTCCAAGCTAGTCGGAAGACTTCCAGTTTGTTGTGGTGCCATTTCCGTTCCAATTTTCTGGAAGCTTGCTTCAGAGCTTGGGTATTTTCTGTATACCAGGGAGCTAGTTTCTTATGACAAATGTTTTTAGGGGTGCGACTTCATCTAGGGTATTGCGCAAGGTTAAATTGAGTTCCTCAGTTAGGTGGTTACCTGATTTTTGTCCTCTGACGTCCTTGGGTAAGCAGAGGGAGTCTGGAAGGGCATCGAGGAATCTTTGTGTTGTCTGAGAATGTATAGCATGACTTTTGATGATCCTTGGTCTGAGCAGATTATTTGTTGCGATTGCAAACGTAATAAAATGGTGGTCCGATAGTCCAGGATTATGAGGAAAAACATTAAGATCTACAACATTTATTCCATGAGACAAAACTAGGTCCAGAGTATGACTGTGGCAGTGAGTAGGTCCAGAGACATGTTGGACAAAACCCACTGAGTCGATGATGGCTCCGAAAGCCTTTTGGAGTGGGTCTGTGGACTTCTCCATATGAATATTAAAATCACCAAAAATTAGAATATGATCTGCTATGACTACAAGGTCCGATAGGAATTCAGGGAACTCAGAGAGGAACGCTGTATATGGCCCAGGAGGCCTGTAAACAGTAGCTATAAAAAGTGATTGAGTAGGCTGCATAGATTTCATGACTAGAAGCTCAAAAGACGAAAACGTCATTTTTTTTTTGTAAATTGAAATTTGCTATCATAAATGTTAGCAACACCTCCGCCTTTGCGGGATGCACGGGGGATATGGTCACTAGTGTAACCAGGAGGTGAGGCCTCATTTAACACAGATGTGATTGGCCATGTTTCAATCAGGGCAATCACATCAAGATTATGATCAGTGATTAGTTCATTGACTATAACTGCCTTTGAAGTGAGGGCTCTAATATTGAGTAGCCCTATTTTGAGATGTGAGGTATCACAATCTCTTTCAATAATGGCAGGCATGGAGGAGGTCTTTATTCTAGTGAGATTGCTAAGGCGAACACCGCCATGTTTAGTTTTGCCCAACCTAGGTCGAGGCACAGACACGGTCTCAATGGGGATAGCTCAGCTGACTACACTGACTATGCTAGTGGCTATCGGTGTCCTCATTAGCAGGGAGGAGTTTCTGCATTGAAATTATGTGTCCATCGCCCTCGTGCCTCAATTTTATTAAACACAGAAAGGGGCCTATATTGGAGACCAAAAGTCGTCTGGCACACTGCTTAGAGTTTCAACAACATGAATAACTTATTTCTAGCCTACAATCATCGATGTTACTACTAATGTGAAAACAAGACAAAATATGACTATTGTTGCTCATTTTAAGACAATTGTCAAATAATTTGAACATTCATTACAGACGTCAATTGTTGTACAACATCATGGCTACGCTGTTGGCATCACTTTTTACAGTGGATTTCCGCTGTTGTGGGCCTTTAACCATCTGTCTGACTTTGTTGTTTACACAGGAGAGATACGGGACTATCGTGGGTCCTCTGGGGAGCCTCAACAACCTCATGATGCTGACAAGGCAGAGAAGAGTTTCTCCACATCAGAACACCTCAAGAAACACCCGCAGAGATCCACAGGGAAGAAATCTCACTGCTGCTCTGACTGTGGGAAGAGATTCACCTCCTCATCAGGAATTAAAATTCATCAGAGAACACACAAAGGAGAGAAACCTTTTAGCTGTGGTCAATGTGGGAAGAGTTTTGTTACATCTGGCCATCTGAAGATACACCAGAGAACACACACAGGAGAGAAACCGTATAGCTGTGATCAATGTGGAAAGAGTTTTGTTACATCTGGCCATCTGAAGATACATCAGAGAACACACACAGGAGAGAAATCTTATAGCTGTGATCAATGTGGGAAGAGTTTTGGTCAATCTGGCACTCTGACTCTACACCAGAGAACACACACAGGAGAAAAATCTTATAGCTGTGGTCAATGTGGGAAGAGTTTTGGTCAATCTGGCACTCTGACTCTACACCAGAGAATACACACAGGAGAGAAACCTTATAGCTGTGATCAATGTGGGAAGAGTTTTGGTCGATCTGGCCAGCTGACATCACACCAGAGAACACACACTGGAGATAAATCTTATAGCTGTACTCAATGTGGGAAGAGTTTTGATATATCTAGCCATCTTATTGTACACCAGAGAATACACACAGGAGAGAAACCTTATAGCTGTGGTCAATGTGGGAAGAGTTTTGGTCAATCTGGCACTCTGACTCTACACCAGAGAACACACACAGGAGAAAAATCTTATAGCTGTGGTCAATGTGGGAAGAGTTTTGGTCAATCTGGCACTCTGACTCTACACCAGAGAATACACACAGGAGAGAAACCTTATAGCTGTGATCAATGTGGGAAGAGTTTTGGTCGATCTGGCACTCTGACTCTACACCAGAGAACACACACAGGAGAAAAATCTTATAGCTGTGGTCAATGTGGGAAGAGTTTTGGTCAATCTGGCACTCTGACTCTACACCAGAGAATACACACAGGAGAGAAACCTTATAGCTGTGGTCAATGTGGAAAGAGTTTTACTACATCTGGCTCTCTGACTATACACCAGAGAACACACACAGGAGAGAAACCGTATACCTGTGGTCAATGTGGGAAGAGTTTTACTACATCTAGCAATCTGACTGTACACCAGAGAACACACACAGGAGATAAACCTTATAGCTGTGGTCAATGTGGAAAGAGTTTTGGTCGATCTGACCAGTTGACATCACACCAGAGAATACACACAGGAGAGAAATCTTATACCTGTGGTCAATGTGGGAAGAGTTTTACTACATCTAGCAATCTGACTGTACACCAGAGAACACACACAGGAGATAAATCTTATAGTTGTAATCATTGTGAGAAGAGGTTTCCTACATCTAGCCAGCTGACTTCACACCAGAGAACACACACGGGAGAGAAACCTCATAGCTGTGATCAATGTGGGAAGAGGTACACTGATAAAAGATCTCTGATTAAACATCAGAAAATACATGGAGTTGTTTCATGATATCAATGAATTAATGTCACAATGTAAAATGTTTTAACATTGTAGTAGGAGTATTTAAATTATGTCACAATGTAGAAGCCTAAATGTTTGCCCCCTGTTCTATTGATTTCAACATGATATGGATATTAGCCTCAGGGGGGAAATCCAGGCTCTGAATTGGAAGAGTACTATTTATGTGATTTAACAAAAAGTGACTAACACAAAAAGAGCTGTGTTACATTTACCATGTTGGTGACCCACTTGAATCAAAATGCAACACTTCAAAATGTAGCGATCTATTTTCTACAAATTGTCCTCTAATCAGGGATGTACACATTATTCCCATATTCTGTGTGGTTTTTGAGCTGTTAGTTTTAACAGGACGCGTAACCTCATCTCCCTTCTGTCACACAATTAATTTTGACATGATATCGATGAGTGATGACAAATAAGGGTTGTGTTCGTTTGTTTAGCGACCCCTACATTTAAATGCATCACTCCAAAATGTAGCTGACTGTTTTCTGCAGGTTGTCCTCTAACCAGTGAGGTGAAAGATATCTCCCATTTCCATGTGTTTTTTTAGTTGTGTTAGTTTCAACAGCACCTACAACCTGATTTCCCCCCTAATCAATATCAGTGATTTATTGCTACTTGTCAAAACAACAGCGTTTCTGGTGCTTGTGCAGTTTATAAGGAGCTTGTTTTAAAAAATATTATTATTGTGGCAGATGTTTGTGTATATACCACACGTTAGGTTTTCAATTTATCCCAAACTGTTTCTGCATATTGGTTATTGATTTGGACATGTTAAAACTGTGTTTTGACATTGGGCTATCCTACCAAGCAACTATGCAACCAAATATTTCATATTTACATTTCATGTTACATTTGGTAATGATAATTATTTATGCAACCAACTGATAATTATATTGACATTGTTGCCCTGCTTTTAGAATATCAAGGTTAATTCTCAGATGTGCCAACCCAAATGTACTAGAGCATGACATTGGGGACTGGGCCCAGATCCAACAATATGCCTGTCTAGTGAACTCTGAAAAGAGAGAGAAGCTCCGCAGTGAGGTGGAAAGTTACTACGGATATTGCAGGAGTTTCCTCTTGAAATCAGACATGTCTGTGGTGAGAACAACCTGGTTGCTGATTGTCTCAAGGGGGGCAGTCAAAATGTTTCGTGTTTTGCGTTTAGCCAGCGCGTTGCCATGGATCACAATTTATTTTGACTGTTTTTCCGTATTGGAGATGAGTTTTGTTTGGGCTCGTTTCCAAGGGGACCAGAGTTCTTGAAGTGAGTGAGTTTTAGGAACACGAGAGTTCTAGAAGCTAGTGAGTTTTAGGTTTCTTTGTGGGAAAAATAAATATTGTTTTTAATTGTTGTTAGACAGACACCATGTTTATATTGGTGATGGTGAAGCATTGTAGTTGATAATAATGTGACATGGAAGTTGTTTTCTGTTGGTGGTGAGTATTCTCTTAAGGTGTTACAGTTTTTGGTTTTTCCATTTATGTTTTGAGGTTGGACTTCAGCACGTCTAGCTCGTTAGCACGTAGGACGCACTGATTGGTGTCACCTCGTTAGTCAGTATGTGTTACACCTGTGCTGGCTTGTCCATCTCGTTAGTGGGAAGGTGTTTCACCTGAGCTGATCCAGGTTCTATTTAAGAGTGTCTGGCCCAGTGCTCCAGTTGTCTTGATAGATGTGGAGAGTCAACACCTTTAGTTGCTCCACCTTTTTGGTTTGCTTCCTGTCTGTAAGTTTGGTGTGGGTTTTTCTTTTTGTTTTCCTCTTCTTGGGCTGATTTAGTGGGTCTCATGGTGGGTGTCTTTTAGGTCCCAGTTGTTGTTACTAGTCAACTTCCAGTGGACACCCCCATAATGTCTTTCAGAACCCCTCCTAAAAAAACAAGCTTATATTTTGGGTTGGGTTGGATATAGCATCATATTGTTTATATTTTAATCAATGGCATTTCCTTGTTCATTCATTACAATGTTCATTAGTCTTTCAGTTCTTATTATTCTGTTTTTTATCCTCTAATGTTTATGTACTAAATATTTCTCTTTGTTTTTTCCTGTGAAGCCATTGTGTTGCATCCATGTCTGACATGTGCTGTGTAAATAAAGCTTGATTTGAATTTAACATATTGCAAAACAAATGAACCCAATGACTGACAATCAACAGACTCTTGGTCCATCGGAATATAAAAATCAGTATCACTTTTCCAGCCTGCTGAAGGTGTGGTGGAGTGGTAAACACCACCCCCGGCTCTACCAGGGGCTTGAGGTGGTCTCCCACAGCTCTGCTTATGTCATGTTCTGTGGCCTTGCTGTTCCATTTCTTGACTGCCCCTGCAACACAGAAACACATTTAGTCATATTATATAAAACACTCAAAGTAATGGATATGGAGCATCTACGGCCTCAGTTACACCTGGCACCTAAATGTGACTTCTGTCATCTGATCACTCCAAGCTGCATTTGGTTCAGATCTACCAGGATGGGCCTTTGACATAGTCTGGATGCAGTCAGGCCACTGAATATGCATCAGCAATGTAAATAGATGGGGTGAATGAGTGGGGAAAAGTACATTTTACACAAATTACCTTCATAATCACAAAGAACAAATGTTTGTGTCTGAGGGGAAATTAACTTTCATACAGCCAAAAGGGGTTTGAAATTACACCAATATTAGTGGACAATTTGTACTAATGTAAATAAACATGGATGATGGAACATATTCCCTTTTGCTTACGTGATAAACCACTAAGGGGACAAATATTTACCATCTAAACCATGTGTGACCTCTCACCTCTCTGGCTGTAGAAGTGTTCTTCCTAGGTTAGGGATGTCCCAAGGATCCCAGATAGCATTGACTATCTTGCATTATTCTTTTTTAAAAAAGCAGGTGTAAAATAAACAGACAAGACAAGTAGACACGCAGTGCATTATGGTCATTGTAGTTTAACAAGTAGCATCTAATTATGCCAATCTGTATGTGGGGTTGTTAGAGAAGAATGTGATTGTCATCCCTAACAATTCATTCTAGCACCTTATCAGGCTGTGTAAAAGTCTTCATTGATGACGTGTTCCTTCTATTCCAGGGGACAGCAGAGGAACTTCATCGATTCCACTCCTTCATCAATACAAGCAGTGAACATCTGAAATTCACCCTCACCTTTGATGCGCATGAAACAAGTTATCTGGACATTTTGCTAAAGAGGGAGGGGTGTGGCTTTAGCACAGACCTATACAGGAAGCAGAAGAACAGGAATTCCCTGTTACGCGGAGACAGCTTCCACCCTACACCCCTAAAAAAACAATTGTAATACTTGAGTAAAGAAAACATTTAAAATGTAAATTTGTAATTTTAATTTTGTAAATTTAAAACAAAAAACATAACTGTTTGTACTTATAGGTAACCTGATCGTGACTACAACTAAGTTACTAAGTCTTTAACCACACTGTGTTGTTACACTGGTGAGTAAAAACTCATGCTTCCTACCCTTTAACTTTTTGTCTGAACATTAAATCTACATTTTACTCAACTGCGTCCAGTCAGCAGATGGACTAGATGCCACTTTGGCCGCCCGTTGTGACTCCGTCAAGAATTCAGCAGAGCAAGTTTGTATGAAGGTCTGGTTATTAAATGGGTTCATAGTTCAATAGTAATATCCTCTAAAACGCTCTGGGGACAAACTTTGCTGCCCTGTTTCCAGTTGTCCACATGGCTGGGAGAACCTATTCAAGTAAGGAAATAGATTTTGAAAATGTAAAAACAACGATGTATTATTAGCTAACTAGCTACAGTGCAGGCTAACTCAAATGACCTGCTAAATGAGCTAGCTAGCTGTCTAACCAACTTCAAATACTGTATAGATAGCTAGCTAAGTGAATTAAATATCACCAGCTACCTAACTTCATATTAGCTATCTTGATGTATTTATCACTGTAAAAAACAAACTCCAAATGCATTTGTAGGTAGCTAGCTAACAGCCATGGAGGGTGAAAGGATAGCAGCCCCAACTGTCAGTGAGAGAGGAGGTTATTCTGGATAGGGAAGGTACTTTTGTGTAGTTCCTGTCCCTAGAAGTGAGGACGGAGATAATAGTAACATAATATTCAGTGTGGTGTAATTTGACTATAATGAAGTGTGTTTCTTGTGAGGTTTTCTGTCCTCAGATAAAGAGTGCTATGAAAGCCAGTCTACATATGAAGAGGTCCCAATGAAGAGCAGTGGTTCTCAGTCCTGGGGACTCAGAGGCAAATTGTTGTTTTTGCCTCAGCACTGCACAGCTGATTCAAATGATCAACTCATCATCAAGCTTCAAGTGGTATTTATGTATTCATTTGTGATGCCATCCTTGATATGATCCTGTTATTGTCACATGCTACACATGTACATATGTGTGCCCATGCATCTATCAATCCAATGTTATTATGATTTGTTATCAGGGATATTATACTTTAGTAATCCACAATGACCTGGTGATGTAACAGTCTAATAATTACATTGTCTTCCATATTCCTACAGATACCTTGTAACTGGAGATTCCTGCAAAACGATTGCCTACAGTTGCTGTGTAGGGCACTGCAAGGTTGGGTGACCAGGGTCATCTGGGACTGCCTCCTGGAGGAATTCAGGTGTGTGAAGGCTACCTGTGTCCTGCGTAACTTCATGAGGATGGACACGAGGACCAGGAGGGGATCTGCAGCTCGCCGCCGTGTCCCAGAGGAGGAGTCTGCTGCTCTGCAGGATGTTTCAAGGATGGGGTCCAACAACGCAGCAAGAGAGGCAATCCGTGTGCAGGAGATCTTCACCTCCTACTTCTTCAACGAGGGTGCTGTTCCCTGGCAACACCGTAGACTACACTATGCTCAACCAAAGGCTCTTTTAAGAGGGTGCTGTTCCCTGGCAACACCATAGACTACACTATGCACAACCAAAGGCTCTTTTAAGAGCCATTCACATTGCTCTGAGTATTCTTCCATTTACTTAGCTATGTCAACTGCAGTTATTCAATTCATAGTTTCTCTCCCTTTGATTTCTACTTCTCAGGTGAGGGTGCTGTTTAGGTAAGGGTGTGATGTCTGTGCAAAAACAAAACAGGCTATTTTAAATCACCCATATTGAAGAAATGTAGAAGATTTAGACACCCTATAACCCACACCAACACACTCATGTATCAATCTGATTGATGGATTGTGTTGTGCAGTAAGCAGGTTCAGGTGTATAACTGTGGCTCCTTCCACCTTCAAAGAATAGGCAAGAGGGCCAACCATGGAGAATAGTAAGACACTTCATTATTTCTATAACTACGCTATATTGTTTGTCCTTGTGTGTCCGTTCATGTTTTTCAGCATAAAGTACTCTGCAGCCACTTAGTGTGGTGTGGACACCAGGTGAGGCCACACACAGATTCCTGTTGAACACTGTGTCTTTAACTACCTTATTTTCTCAATAACGGTCTCTCTCCTTCACTTCATCCCTCTCTCCCCTTCTCCCTAAATCCTCTAGGTTATATCAGCTGTGTCAGGGAACCACTCCTGCATCTGAACTGGCTACATAGAGGGCACAGCATGATCAGAGGTGAGGGGTCACTTGGTCAGGTCAACAGGAAGTATTATTAAAGAGATGCTTTACATTGAAATACAGATAGATGCAGTAGTCCCAGAGTTAATGATCCCAGGTCAGTTTATATTATACAGGAGGTATTATTAAAGAGATGCTTTACATTGAAATACAGATAGATGCAGTAGTCCCAGAGTTAATGATCCCAGGTCAGTTTTGCATTTCACCTCCTGATTGATGACTAACAATGTTAGAATAAAAAATAAAAACACAAGGCTTAAACATGCTCTCTCTCTCCATCTGTCTCTCGTCTGCAGATATGTTTTGATGTGAGAGGATGCCAACCCCCAGTCCCATCATCACCACCTCACCCTCTTTTAAGATCACCTGTGGGCCAACTAGAGACACTATTATGTAATTGTGATGAACTGAGAGAATATTTATGTAGCACTGTGTTTCATTAATCATGTGCTGCCTTCCCTGCTCCTATGTGCTTACCTCTTTCCCTTTCTGTCTTTAACACCTCTCTCTCCACCTCTTTCTTCCTCTGTTTTTATAATTCACAACAGATGTGCATTGAAGGACAGATTGAACTTGTATTTATAACACTTGGATAATGAGCTTTTCAATAAAGCGTTTCACATTATCTACTGGTTGAAATGAAGTGTAATGTGATAAAATACTCCACCTATCCTGTGTTTATCAGATCAATGCAGATGAAGGGCATTAGATGTTGAGATGAACCGGTGTTAAGAGTATTTACATGATGCATAGGAAGTGTAGTGTTCTGTTTATTAAATTCTATTTCTGTATATATGAATTAACTAGTTAAATCCTGTTTCTAGTCTATTAGTTACATAGTGTAACCATTGATGTCCCAGGACCAAGATTGGTAAACAATGTTGAAGTGTAGAATTGTAATACATACATGCAGACACAGCGTTATTCAAAGACTGGAATTTGATACTCCTGGTATTGGATATGACTGAAAAATCATCTCAAAGACATTCATACTTAAACTGCACCTTTATTTGCCAAGGTAGAGTACATGATCAGTGAATATATTAAATGTACAGGCTACAATGTGGGGATCTCATGCATGGTAATAACTACATGTATATACGACTTGCATCCTTGGCACAACATGATATTATATTCTCCTCAATCCATAGGCTTCATTAATGTCATTCAGGCTGTTTTGAAGTTGATACAACTGGCTATGATAGCTGAGGTTCATAGCTAGGTTCTGAACTAATATGTATACCAAACGGTTGGGTCCATACACAGATCGGCTAGATAGCTAGCTACACATCCATGGGCATACAGGGATTTTAATCATCCACTGCACAATAAGCAAGAACACAGCTAGCTACGTGATTTCATCTATCTGCATGGCAAATATCAGCAAGGAAAGCATACAAAATTGTACATTCAATTTGCAGTAAATTCTTCAGCTAGCTAGATTCTATACATCTACTGTTTCACAAAACGAAAGCCTGGTTTGCTGGTTGTTTCATGAGTCCCTAAAACAACCAGAATTACAATTTCATACTCATGTCACAACACCCATAAAGCTAGTCAGCTAGCTGGCTAATGTTAGCTAGTCAGCTAGCTGGCTAATGTTAGCTAGTCAATTTTTGAAAATGAACTTTATGATAAAAAAAATGCATAATCGTTTGTCTCTACATTAACTAACATTCCTGTCAACTGTGCATGTTTTTGCATGATTCGTTTTGACGTTATAATCCCTTACATTTGCTTCCATCTTAGTACTGTTGTCCACCATCTTTGATCCAGTTCAGTTCTGTGTAGGAGTACCCCTCTCTCCTAGTATTTCTGTCCGCCATCTTTGATTCAGTTCTGTGTAGGCGTACCCCTCTCTCCTAGTATTTCTGTCCGCCATCTTTGCTCTAGTTCAGTTCTGTGTAGGCGTACCCCTCTCTCCTAGTATTTCTGTCCACCATCTTTGATCCAGTTCAGTTCTGTGTAGTGGTACCCCTCTCTCCTAGTATTTCTTTCAGCCATCTTTGCTGAAGAAAGTCTAACAATCACTAGTGCAGCAGCAGCAGCCTCCCCCGGTCCTAGTGCTGGCCTTTTAAGAAGTTTAAGATGCGATGGAATGGTTGACGAAAAAAAAAAAAAAAATCACAGAAAAAATATATAGACTGATATTGATTTATTTAGGGGGGGGCTAATTAATATTTTTGTTCTAGCGACGTCTCTGGTTCCTACCCTTTAACTTTTTGTCTGAAAATTAAATATACATTTTACTCAACTACCCAATCCAGTCAGCAGTTGGCGGTGTGGGAATTTAAGGCGACGCTGTTGGTGTGACGTATAATCTAGTGGACGCTTCTTTCAGCAGCAGCAATAGTTAGTCAGACACCTCGGTAGCTTGCTAGCCAAAATAGCCGAACCAATAAAGCTCTTTAGATGCTTTCGTTTTTTTATTAGCCACTGTGTTTTAAAACCACTTCTGTCGTCTAGTTAGTTATCCGATTTAATTTCATATTTACGGTGTTGTTGTTATTAGTCAGCTGGCGGGCTGGTTAAGTTAGCATTAGCGTAGCTAGCTAACATCCCCGACCATGCGGTCACTAAGCTACTCTTCTCCTGCTAAAGATAATATCTGCTGGACGGAGAAAGAAGCTCTGATCTTTCTGGTGGAAGAGGAGAAGGAAGAGGAGGATATCACAGTAAAACACGAAGTAGAGAATGAGGCTGTTACAGTGAAAGAAGATAAATACGTTTCAGTGAAGGAAGAGAAAGGGGAGGATGCAGTATTTGGAATGAAAGAGGAGGAAGGGGAGATGACTGTTACATCGAAAAAAGAGAACGAGGAGGAAACTGGATGTCTGAGGCCGGTTTCCCAAACGCATCTTAAGGCATCCAACGATGAAATTAGCCGTAAGATGGTTTTGAGAAACAGCGTCCTGATTAATACTAGTAAGTACTGTCTTAAATACCAAACTCTGCAGTTGTTGAACTGATGTGTGGCGTTAAAGGGGAAATATGCAATTGCTACATCAATTTTTTTACTTTTAATTTATTTATATATAGCCATTGATTCTTGAAGAATATAACACATGCCTCATGAGCTTAGTTCAACTGTTGTACCCCATCAGAACCCCAAATAAGCTTTTTTTACTCCAATGTTTAGAAACAATGTAAACCAACACTATCGCCTCAACATGGTTAAAACTATAATGTTGATATCATGGATGGTCTCTCTATGAATTTGAAAGTAGTTTCATTTCTCTTATTACCAAAAACAGTGGTGGAATGATTTTTTAAAACCGCAACAAAATGGCTGCTCAGAAACTTGGTTTGGTAAACAGCTGAGAAACCTATTGTAGCAACCTTCAGGCTATCCCCTGAATTCACTACACTATGAATACAAAGACTAGCCATCCATGAGGTCAAAACTATTGTTTTAAAGAGAATTCTAGGCTATATAGTATATTCTAGAATTCATCCATGATGTCATAATGATAGTTTAACCAGGTTTCTAGGCTATATAGTATATTCTAGAATTACCAGTGTATATTTCCTGTGGGGGTCAAATTATTAGAGCTGTTGATACGTCATTGTATAATATTCAGCTAATTTTTTTCATGCCCTTACTTTGAAGGCAAGACATACCTAGATGCAATTACATTCATGAATTGGTTTGAAATCTTTGTTTTAAACCCTTCTCAAAGTTGTTGCTTTAAGTTGTCTGATGCTTTAAGCATGCTGTTTGATTAAATAATTACAGATACACAAGTTACTCGAGGGAGCCAGTCATCAATATAACCGAGAAAAACTCTTCCCTCCCGCTGCTGCTGGACTTTGTAAATTCTGTCGTTATGCTCCTGAAGTTTTCATTAATTAACTACACCAGCGGTCGTCAAACTTTCCATTTAGAGTGACAATGTATCTGACCATTTCTACCGATCTGCGTGCCAGTTATGATTTTCATATGCACATTTTTGTGGAACAGTTTCATTTAATTTATAATAGTATCTGAAAATCATTGTCTGTGATTAATCTACATTCTATCTAAATCTAAATGAAAATTTTACAAATCTAAAAGTAACTTTTATTGCCAACTATGTAAAGTAAATTGCCGACATAACAAATAAAAACATTGCATTCTGCAGGTAGAAAATATCCTGATAAAAATAAATATCCTAGAAATCACATTGGCTGCTCATGGCCTGTCTACAACAAACTTGAAACATTGTATCAACTATCAACTGTGTCCTCCGAAACTTGTGATGGCAAGCTTGCGACATTGTATAAAATATTCTGGGCCCTCAGTTTCCCGCGCCAGTGAGTTCGGGACAGACACAGCTGTCGGCTATTTGTGCAAAAGATAACAAGTAATCAGGTATTTTATGACTTTTCCACTGGATCAGAGCATTACATTTTTTCCTTTCATGCCGAGTGGAAATATTTTACGAAAATAATTTGAGGAACTATTGTCGTACGCAATTGATTTTGATTAGACTTTGTTTACATGCTGTTAGAGGTGAAGAGAAATGTGCTTTGAGAGGCTCCACAACTCATTAGTGGTGGTGCGTTAAGACAATCAGAAATACTATCAGACATCCTCAAATGGGCACATTTATAGGCCTACATTTGCACACAGGCCAGGTAGACTAGTCCTGCTTCTATATGCTTAGTTAGGTGTGTGTCCTTACTCAACATTGACAGGAGTGTTTCAAATGAAAGACAATGAATAAATTGACAAAACTGACGCATCTTGCGGGGTCAGGTCTGGGTGGTCTGCCAGGGGCCGTTTCATTTAGTATCCGTTTGGTTCGGCATGGGGAATGATTGTATTTTCCCATAGTATGTTTTACTGAAGTTGACCGACTGAAAGGGAGTGTAACTTTATGACTATTGTTGGGTTCGGGCTAAACTTTGAAAATGTAGATATTAAAGACATGATAGGTCAGACGCAGAGTATATAAAGGAGTGAGATCTGTAGAAAGACAGAGTGGCTGTGGAATGTGCTGGGTGGACGGGAGGAGATCACAGGATTGCTTTAGGGGAAGTGGATGAACATCTGTGGATTAGGCGAAGGAGGGTGTTGAGGTCAGGTCAGATCCCCTGAAGGGAGTAATAAGGGTTTAGTATCCTGTTACCCGCTTCCTGTCGACCCAGAAGATGTAAGGATTGGAGAGGAGGAGGAGTGTCTAAAGTGGGGTGTTTATACTTGTGATGGTGAGAACATGTTTTTGTCTGAACTACGGCTGTAACGACCCTTTGGGGAGAATTAAACCTGGTTCAGCTTCTCTAGTGTCCGTGAGTAACGACCCTTTGGGGAGAATTAAACCTGGTTCAGCTTCTCTAGTGTCCGTGAGTAACGACCCTTTGGGGAGAATTAAACCTGGTTCAGCTTCTCTAGTGTCCGTGAGTAACGACCCTTTGGGGAGAATTAAACCTGGTTCAGCTTCTCTAGTGTCCGTGAGTAACGACCCCTTGGGAAGAATTAAACCTGGTTCAGCTTCTCTAGTGTCCGTGAGTAACGACCCTTTGGGAAGAATTAAACCTGGTTCAGCTTCTCTAGTGTCCGTGAGTAACGACCCTTTGGGAAGAGTTAAACCTGGTTCAGCTTCTCTAGTGTCCGTGAGTAATGACCCTTTGGGAAGAATTAAACCTGGTTCAGCTTCTCTAGTGTCCGTGAGTAACGACCCTTTGGGGAGAATTAAACCTGGTTAAGCTTCTCTAGTGTCCGTGAGTTATTTACTCTGAATAATTAGAACCGGACACTATAATTAGTGTTCCCTGAAGGAGGGAAACGAGGTACAACACCTGATTGGCCCCACCCCTTCTTGGGTCGGTGAAGAGCGGTATTACATTTAAGGAATAAATCCGAGCCTCACGCTCATCACCTGTGGAAGGCGGAGCTTCCAGCGAGGCGTGACTTTAATAGTATGTTGTACCTAGTTTCCCTCCTTCAGGGAACAGTAGTTATAGTCATAACTATGTTACCTAGTTTCTCTTTTTCAGGGAACAGTAGTTATAGTCATAATGTTACGCTTGTCATATGATGAACTTCAACTTAAATACGGGATCTTGCTGTCGGACAGTTTTCTTGTTTTCTGAAATGCACTCGAATTATGTATCATTTAGTGGCTCCTTATGTTACGCTGGGAAAACAGTTTTCGTGGGCACAGAAATACTAAGTAATTTCAGAGTTTGCTAAATCCAATGGTTTTTAACTGAGTCACCTTGTAATCCAAGATGGCGTAGCAGTAAGATGTGTTTGTTGTAAATGTTATGTTTTTGTTTTTTTTGGCAAGACACCTCACCCAATGTGATACGGAACTGCAATTTTTTAGACCTTATAGCTGGTAACTCCAGCAGAAGCTAACCAGCTAATTAGCTACTAGCTATTGAGTCATTGTTAGCCATTGCTACCTTTACCTTTTTAGCTCAGACACCAGCCGCTTTTAGCCTGGATAATACCTGCCAGTCTGCACAGCGCGATATCAACCCTTAGCATATCGGACTGTTTTTCTCTACATCACCGTATTCCTGCCGTAAGCTCTGGACCATTACACCAGATAATCGCAGCTGGCTAGCTGCTACCGAGTGGCCCAGCCCCGAAGCTAGCCTTGAGCGAGGCCCATCTCCCGGCCTGCTCAGTGGACCCTATGATCACTCGGCTGCACAGCTGATGCCTCCCAGACTCTTCACTAAGACGACTAGAAGCCACTACATCACCGGATTCCTGCCGTAAGCTCTGTACCGGATTGGGTATAGTGGCTAACGCCCTTGTCCCGAAGCTAGCACCAGTTAGCCTCGAGCCAAGCGCATCTCCCGGCTAGCGTAGTATCGACTACCTAACGGCTTCCCTGGTTCATATATTGCTGTTCACTGGACCCTATGATCACTTGGCTACATAGCTGATGCCTGCTGGACTGTAGATTTGTCACGGTTCTCCATTTTGTTTATCTGTCTCGAACTCAGGCCCAGTGTGTAGTTAACTGACCCTCTCTGCCCATTCATCTCCATTTTACCTGTTGTTGTCTTTGCTGATTAACTGTTGTCTTACCCGTTGTCTTAGCTAGCTCTCCCAATCAACACCTGTGATTGCTTTATGCCTCGCTTTATGTCTCTAATGTCAATATGCCTTGTATACTGTTGTTTAGGGTAGTTATCATTGTTTTTATTTTACTGTGGAGCCCCTAGTCCCACTCAACATGCCTCAGAGAACTCTTTTGTCCCACCGCCCACACATGCGGTGACCTCACCTAGCATAACTGGTGCCTCCAGAGATGCAACCTCTCTTATCGTCACTCAATGCCTAGGTTTACCTCCACTGTACCCGCACCCTACCAAACCCTGTCTGTACATTACACTCCTTTTATTCTCTGTTCACACCGCACTAGATGACCAGTTCCCTCATCCTACTCCTCTGTTCCTCGGGTGATGTAGAGGTTAACCCAGGCCCTGTGTGTCCCCAGGCACTATCAATTGTTGACTTCTGTAACCGTAAAAGCCTTGGTTTCATGCATGTTAACATCAGAAGCCTCCTCCCTAAGTTTGTTTTTCTCACTGCTTTAGCACACTCCGCCAACCTTGATGTCCTTGCTGTGTCTGAATCCTGGCTTAGGAAGGCCACCAAAAATTTGGAAATTTCTATCCCCATCTACAACATTTTCCGTCAAGATATAACTGCCAAAGGGGGAGGAGTTGCAATCTACTGCATAGATGGCCTGCAAAGTCCTCGGGGTTTCGCCTGCTAAATAAGTTCTGTTATACACACAAGACATGATTCAAACATTTTTAGAAACTTCAGGGTGTTTTCTATCCAAATCTAATAATATGCATATCTTATCTTCTGGGGATGAGTAACTGGCAGTTGAATTTGGGTGTGCTTTTCATCCAAACGTGAAATTGCTGCCCCCTATCCTAGAGAAGTTAGATAACGATCAAACGATCACCCCTCATCACTGTCAAACGCTTCCTAAAACACTTCTGCAAGCAGGCCTTTCTAATCGACCTGGCCCGGGTATCCTGGTATCCTCCTGTCGGTAGAGAATGCCTGGTTGTTCTTTAAAAGTACATTCCTCACCATCTTAAATAAGCAAGATTTCAAAAAATGTAGAACTAAGAACAGATATAGCCCTTGGTTCACTCCAGACCTTACTGCCCTCGACCAGCACAGAAACATCCTGTGGCGTACTGCACTAGCATCGAATAGTCCCCGCGATATGCAACTTTTCAGAGAAGTCAGGAACCAATACACACAGTCAGTTAGGAAAGCAAATGCAAGCTTTTTCAAACAGAAATTTGCATCCTGTAGCTCTAACTCCAAAAAGTTGTGGGACACTGTAAAGTCCATGGAGAATAAGAGCACCTAATCTCAGCTGCCCATTGCACTGAGGCTAGGAAACACTGTCACCACCGATAAATCCACGATAATCGAGAGTTTCAATAAGCATTTTCTCTATGGCTGGCCATGCTTTCCTCCTGGCTACCCCAACCCCGGCCAACAGCTCCGCACCCCCCTCAGCTACTTCCCCAAGCCTCCCCAGCTTCTCCTTCACCCAAATCCAGATAGCTGATGTTCTGAAAGAGTTGCAAAATCTGGACCCGTACAAATCAGCTGGGCTAGACAAGCTGGACCCTCTTTCTAAAATTATCCGCCGCCATTGTGGCAACCCCTATTACTAGTCTGTTCAACCTCTCTTTAGTATCGTCCGAGATTCCTAAAGATTGGAACGCTTCCGCGGTCATCCCCCTCTTCAAAGGGTGTGACAATCTAGACCCAAACTGTTACAGACCTATATCCATCCTGCCCTGCCTTTCCAAAGTCTTCGACAGCCAAGTTGACAAACAGATCACTGACCATTTCGAATCCCACCGTACCTTCTCCGCTGTGTAATCCCGTTTCCGAGCTGGTCACGGGCGCACCTCAGCCTCGCTCAAGTTACTAAACGATATCATAACCGCCATCGATAAAAGACAGTACTGTGCAGCCGTCTTCATCAACCTAGCCAAGTCACCGTATTCACCGTATTCTTATCGGCAGAATTAACAGCCTTGGTTTCTCAAATGACTGACTCGCCTGGTTCACCCACTACTTCTCAGACAGAGTTCAGTGTGTCAAATCGGAGGGCCTGTTGTCTGGAGCTCTGGCAGTCTCTATGGGGGTACCACAGGGTTCAATTCTCGGACCGACTCTTTTCTCTCTTTTCTCTGTATATATCAATGATGTTGCTCTTGCTGCGGGTGATTGCTTGATCCACCTCTACGCAGACCACACCATTCTGTATACATCTGGCCCTTCTTTGGACACTGTGTTAACAAACCTCCAAATGAGCTTCAATGCCATACAACACTCCATCCGTGGCTCCCAACTGCTCTTAAACGCTAGTAAAACTAAATGCATGCTCTTCAACTGATCGCTGCCCGCACCCGCCCGTCCAGCATGACTACTCTGGACGGTTCTGACTTAGAAAATGTGGACAACTATAAATACCTAGGTGTCTGGCTAGACTAAACTCTCCTTCCAGACTAATATTAAGCATTTCCAATCCCAAATTAAATCTAGAATCGGCTTCCTATTTCGCAACAAAGCCTCCTTCACTCACGCTGCCAAACATACCCTCGTAAAACGGACTATCCTGCCGATCCATGACTTCGGTGATGTCATTTTCAAAATAGCCTCCAACACTCTACTCAGCAAACTGGATGTAGTCTATCACAGTGCCATCCGTTTTGTCACCAAAGCCCCATATACCACCCACCACTGCGACCTGTATGCTCTCGTTGGCTGGCCCTCGCTACATATTCGTCGCCAAACCCACTGGCTCCAGGTCATCTTTAAGTCTTTGCTAGGCCGCCTTAATTCAGCTCACTGGTCACCATAGCAACACCCACCCATAGCACGCGCTCCAGGAGGTATATCTCACTGGTCATCCCCAAAGCCAACACCTATTTTGGCCGCCTTTCCTTTCAGTTCTCTGCTGCCAATGACTGGAAGGAATTGAAAAAATCACTGAAGCTGGAGATTCTCCCTCACTAACTTTTAGCATCAGCTATCTGAGCAGCGTACCGCTCGCTGCAGCTGTACACAGCCCATCCAACTACCTACCTCATCCCCATTTTTTATTTTATTTACTTTTTTTGCTCTTTTGCACATCAGTATTTCTACTTGCACATCATCATCTGCACATCTGTCACTCCAGTGTTAATTTCAAAATTTGTAATTACTTCGTTACTATGGCCTATTTATTGTCTTACCTCCTTACTCCATTTGCACACACTGTATATAGATTTTTCTATTGTGTTATGACTGTACGTTTGTTTATCCCACGTGTAAATCTGTGTTGTTTTTGAGGCACTGCTTTGGTTTATCTTGGTCAAGTCGCAGTTTTAAATGAGAACTTGTTCTCAACTGGCCTACCTGGTTAAATACAGGTAAAATAAAACAATATATAATCTTAACTTTATTGACAACACCCAAATGGATACTGTCATTAACCTTTTGGGGCCAGGGGTGCCGCTAGCGCCACTCCTCCCACATTCCACTGAAAAGGCAGAGCGGCAAATTCAAAAAAACCTTTTTTTTAAATATTTAACTTTTACACATTAACAAGTCCAATACAGCATATGAAAGGCAGACATCTTGTGAATCTAACCACCATGTTCGATTTTTAAAATGTTTTACAGGGAAGACAAAATATGTAAATCTATTAGCTAACCACGTCAGCAAAAGAGAGCACTTTTCTAACTGCATCAGTTTTTTACTCCGTCACTAGCTATCACTAATTCGACCAAATGAAGATATATATAGCCACTAACCAAGAAACAACTTCATAAGATCACAGTCTGATAACATATCTTTTGTATAGCATTTTTTTTGTTGAAAAATGTGTATATTTATGGTATAAATCATAAATTACATTTCAGCTACAATAAGAAAGCAGCCATAACATTTACAGACACCAACATCAAATACCTAATTACTCCTCATAAAACATTTCTGAGAAATACATACTGTGCAGCAATTGAAAAACAGGATTCTTGTGATTCCAGACAATATTTCCGATTTATTAAATGTTTTACATCGAAAACTAAATGTAGCGCTAAATTAGCATAGCCACGCCAGACAGACACACTTGGGCGCGCGCGACCAGTAGACATGCACGACAGATATATGAAATAACATTATAAATTTGGTCTTACTTTGGCTGATCTTTCATCAGAATGTTGATCAAGTTGTCCTTAGTCCAGAAGAGTCGTTCAATCCCTTCAGAATGGCAACTTTCCATCTTCATTTAGCAGGGGTACTCGTCGAGTGGCACGGAACTCTCCAACGTAAACAAAATAAACATTACGGAAAACTCCCGAAAAAATTCAAATAATCTGATTAAACTATATTGAAAAAACATACATTACGATGACATGGTCTCATTTATCAAATCAAATCCGAGCTGGAGATAGTTCACATCCGAAACGGCAGCAAAACAAAACATGATCTCTCCCAAGTCGCACGCTTCTGACTTCCTGAAATTGACGGTCATGTCAAAGAAATAGGTCTTATTTCACGTCAGAACAAGATAAACGCATGATTTCTCCTCTGACGTACTCTTGACACCCAGAGGAAGGCGTACAAGGTGTGTTCCGGGTCATAAGTGGCATGACCATGTATAGGCAGAGCGTTGAAGCGAGCATAAACATCTTGCATTTTACTTCCTGGTCGGGGAAAGTGCTGCCAAAGGACTTGTGTTCCACTCAGAGAAAAAATTAAAACGTTTTTAGAAACTTGAGACTCTTTTCTATCCAATACTATTAACCATATGCATATTGTAAGATCAGAAATTGATTAAAAGGCCGTTTGAAAATTTGCGCATATTTTCCAGTTTTTCCAATTCGCCCCCTATAGCCCAAACAGGTTAATGTGGTTCTTCAATAATTACACATAATTCTTAATACTGTCGCTGTTTAGTTAGTCACATGTTCAACTATTATCAGCTGAATCAGGAAATCATTTTCTGAATGCCAGTCACATGACAAACATCACGACATGCAACAACAACCAGCTTCTTCATTCATTACTCTGGTAAAGACAGTTATGCCGTGCTCCACGTTGGATCCAACATCCCTAACAAATTGATGTTTATAATGTTATTGTCTGCTTGATTTACTGTAGGGTCTCGTTAGTCTGTTTGCACACAGAGATACTTAGCTCATAATGTGTAGAGAACTGTTCCTTGATGGATAGGCTATTGTACAACACACAGAGCTATTTTCCTTTATTTGTTGTTTGGTGAAGTTATGGCTCCTACAGTAGGTCTATGTTATTGTTAGGTGAAGTTATGGGACAATTTTGCAAACAGTGTACAAACCCTCATTGTCAGGCTGGTGGAAAAGACAAAGAGCATTTTACTGGTTGAAGGGTTTTTTAAGTACAAAGCGGTTGATTTGCGATGATCACACAAACATTATATTAAGCAGGACATTCAAACGAGCCTTACAATTATAATCCAAAGTAGTGTGAAATGCACTCATAAGCAACCTGGAAATGGAGGCTACTCCCCTGAGTTTTCCCCCATTCACATTCAGAATACTTTGTGAAAAACTAAAAACTAAAAAAAACAAAAATCTTTGCTATAACTATTATCCTCACTAGCGGGAAGGAGTTTCTACAACCAGATATACTACATCCATAACTAGTGGTTTCCTCATTACCAGATATACTACATCCATAACTAGTGGTTTCCTCATTACCAGATATACTACATTCATAACTAGCGGTTTCCTCATTGGCAGATATACTACATCCATAACTAGCGGTTTCCTCATTACCAGATATACTACATCCATAAATAGTGGTTTCCTCATTAGCAGATATACTACATCCATAACTAGTGGTTTCCTCATTAGCAGATATACTACATCCATAACTAGCGGTTTCCTCATTACTAGATATACTACATCCATAATTTTCGGTTTCCTCATTACCAGATATACTACATCCATAACTAGCGGTTTCCTCATTAGCAGATATACTACATCCATAACTAGCGGTTTCCTCATTACCAGATATACTACATCCATAACTAGTGGTTTCCTCATTAGCAGATATACTACATCCATAACTAGTGGTTTCCTCATTAGCAGATATACTACATCCATAACTAGTGGTTTCCTCATTAGCAGATATACTACATCCATAACTAGTGGTTTCCTCATTACCAGATATACTACATCCATAACTAGTGGTTTCCTCTACCAGATATACTACACCCATAACTAGTGGTTTCCTCGTTACCAGATATACTACATCCATAACTAGTGGTTTCCTCATTAGCAGATATACTACATCCATAACTAGCGGTTTCCTCATTACTAGATATACTACATCCATAATTTTCGGTTTCCTCATTACCAGATATACTACATCCATAACTAGCGGTTTCCTCATTAGCAGATATACTACATCCATAACTAGCGGTTTCCTCATTACCAGATATACTACATCCATAACTAGTGGTTTCCTCATTAGCAGATATACTACATCCATAACTAGTGGTTTCCTCATTAGCAGATATACTACATCCATAACTAGTGGTTTCCTCATTAGCAGATATACTACATCCATAACTAGTGGTTTCCTCATTACCAGATATACTACATCCATAACTAGTGGTTTCCTCTACCAGATATACTACACCCATAACTAGTGGTTTCCTCGTTACCAGATATACTACATTCATAACTAGTGGTTTCCTCGTTACCAGATATACTACATTCATAACTAGTGGTTTCCTCATTACCAGATATACTACATTCATAACTAGTGGTTTCCTCGTTACCAGATATACTACATCCATAACTAGTGGTTTCCTCATTACCAGATATCCATAACTAGTGGTTTCCTCATTACCAGATATCCATAACTAGTGGTTTCCTCATTACCTGATATACTACATCCATAACTAGCGGTTTCCTCATTACCAGATATACTACATCCATAACTAGCGGTTTCCTCATTACCAGATATACTACATCCATAACTAGCGGTTTCCTCATTAGCAGATATACTACACCCATAACTAGTGGTTTCTTCATTACCAGATATACTACATCCATAACTAGTGGTTTCCTCGTTACCAGATATACTACATCCGTAACTAGTTGTTTCCTCATTACCAGATATCCATAACTAGTGGTTTCCTCATTACCAGATATACTACATCCATAACTAGTGGTTTCCTCATTACCAGATATCCATAACTAGTGGTTTCCTCATTACCAGATATACTACATCCATAACTAGTGGTTTCCTCATTACCAGATATACTACATCCATAACTAGCGGTTTCCTCATTAGCAGATATACTACATCCATAACTAGCGGTTTCCTCATTACCAGATATACCACATCCATAACTAGTGGTTTCCTCATTACCAGATATACTACACCCATAACTAGTGGTTTCCTCATTTTCTGATATACTACATCCATAACTAGTGGTTTCCTCATTAGCTGATATACTACATCCATAACTAGTGGTTTCCTCATTACCAGATATACTACATCCATAACTAGTGGTTTCCTCATTACCAGATATACTACATCCATAACTAGTGGTTTCCTCATTATCTGATATACTACATCCATAACTAGTGGTTTCCTCATTACCAGATATACTACATCCATAACTAGCGGTTTCCTCATTACCAGATATACTACATTCATAACTAGTGGTTTCCTCATTAGCAGATATACTACATCCATAACTAGTGGTTTCCTCATTAGCAGATATACTACATCCATAACTAGTGGTTTCCTCATTAGCAGATATACTACATCCATAACTAGTGGTTTCCTCATTACCAGATATACTACATCCATAACTAGTGGTTTCCTCTACCAGATATACTACACCCATAACTAGTGGTTTCCTCGTTACCAGATATACTACATTCATAACTAGTGGTTTCCTCGTTACCAGATATACTACATTCATAACTAGTGGTTTCCTCATTACCAGATATACTACATTCATAACTAGTGGTTTCCTCATTACCAGATATACTACATCCATAACTAGTGGTTTCCTCATTACCAGATATACTACATCCATAACTAGTGGTTTCCTCATTACCAGATATACTACATCCATAACTAGTGGTTTCCTCATTACCAGATATCCATAACTAGTGGTTTCCTCATTACCAGATATCCATAACTAGTGGTTTCCTCATTACCTGATATACTACATCCATAACTAGCGGTTTCCTCATTACCAGATATACTACATCCATAACTAGCGGTTTCCTCATTACCAGATATACTACATCCATAACTAGCGGTTTCCTCATTAGCAGATATACCACATCCATAACTAGCGGTTTCCTCATTACCAGATATACCACATCCATAACTAGCGGTTTCCTCATTACCAGATATACCACATCCATAACTAGCGGTTTCCTCATTAGCAGATATACTACACCCATAACTAGTGGTTTCTTCATTACCAGATATACTACATCCATAACTAGTGGTTTCCTCGTTACCAGATATACTACATCCATAACTAGTGGTTTCCTCATTAGCAGATATCCATAACTAGTGGTTTCCTCATTACCAGTTATACTACATCCATAACTAGTGGTTTCCTCATTACCAGATATCCATAACTAGTGGTTTCCTCATTACCAGATATACTACATCCATAACTAGTGGTTTCCTCATTACCAGATATACTACACCCATAACTAGTGGTTTCCTCATTTTCTGATATACTACATCCATAACTAGTGGTTTCCTCATTATCTGATATACTACATCCATAACTAGTGGTTGCCTCATTACCAGATATACTACATCCATAACTAGTGGTTTCCTCATTACCAGATATACTACATCCATAACTAGTGGTTTCCTCATTACCAGATATACTACATCCATAACTAGTGGTTTCCTCACAACAACTCAAAAACCACACGGAATCTCGGAGTAATGTGTACATCCCTGGTTAGAGGACAACTTGTAGAAAACAGTTGGCTACATTTAGAAGTGTTGCATTTTGATTCAAGTGGGTCACCAACACGGTAAATGTAACACAGCTCTTTTTGTTAGTCACGTTTTTTTAAATCACATAAATAGTACTCTTTCAATTCAGAGCCTGGATTTTTCCCACGGCTAATATCCATATCACGCTGAAATCAATTGAATTAGGGTTCTACATTGTGAAACTCCGTAAAATACTCATACTACAATGTTAAAACATTCTACATTGTGACATTAATTCATTGATATCACAAAATAACTCCTTCATGTATGTATTTTGTCACACTGAACACAGCTATAAGGTTTCTCTCCTGTGTGTGTTCTCTGGTGTAGAGTCAGATGACAAGATCGACCAAAACTCTTCCCACATTGACCACAGCTATAAGGTTTCTCTCCTGTGTGTGTTCTCTGGTGTAATGTCAGCTGGCCAGACTGACCAAAACTCTTCCCACATTGACCACAGATATAAGGTTTCTCTCCTGTGTGTATTCTCTGGTGTGATATCAGGCTGGTTGACTGAGTAAAACTCTTCCCACATTGAACACAGCTATAAGGTTTCGCTCCTGTGTGTATTCTCTGGTGTAGAGTCAGATGGCAAGATTGACCAAAACTCTTCCCACATTGACCACAGCTATAAGGTTTCTCTCCTGTGTGTATTCTCTGGTGCCTTGTCAGCTCTCCAGATGTAGTAAATCTCTTCCCACATTGAACACAGCTATAAGGTCTCTCTCCTGTGTGTATTCTCTGGTGTACAGTTAGAGAGCCAGATCGACTAAAACTCTTCCCACATTGACCACATCTATAAGGTTTCTGTCCTGTGTGTATTCTCTGGTGTGATATCAGGATGGTTGACTGAGTAAAACTCTTCCCACATTGAACACAGCTATAAGGTCTCTCTCCTGTGTGTGTTCTCTGGTGTAATGTCAGATGGCCAAATCGACTGAAACTCTTCCCACATTGACCACAGCTATAAGATTTCTCTCCTATGTGTGTTCTCTGATGAATTTTAATGCCTGATGAGGTGAATCTCTTCCCACAGTCAGAGCAGCAGTGAGTTCTCTTCCCTGTGGATCTCTGCTGGTGTTTCCTGAGGTGTTCTGATCTGGAGAGACTCTTCTCTGCCTCGTCAGCATCATGAGGTTGTTGAGGCTCCCCAGAGGATCCACGATAGTCCCGTCTCTCTCCTATGTGAACAACAAAGTCAGACAGATGATTAAAGGCCCACAACAGCAGAAATCCACTGTAAAAGGTGATGCCAACAGCATAGCCATGATTTTGTACAACAATTGATGTCTGTAATGAATGTTAAAATGATTTGACAATTGTCTTAAAATGAGCAACAAGTCATATTATGTCAAAAAAAAATCATTTTAGTAGTAACATCTATGATTGTAGACTAGAAATAAGTTATTCATGTTGTTGAAACTCTAAGCAGTGTGCCAGAAGACTTTTGGTCTCCAATACAGGCCCCTTTCTGTGTTGCTAAAATTGCGGCACGAGGGCAATTTGGTTGCAGAAACTCCTCCATGCTAATGAGGAAACCACTAGTTATGGATGTAGTATATCTGGTAATGAGGAAACCACTGGTTATGGATGTAGTATATCTGCTAATGAGGAAACCACTAGTTATGGATGTAGTATATCTGGTAATGAGGAAACCACTACTTATGAATGTAGTATATCTGGTAATGAGAAAACCACTAGTTATGGATGTAGTATATCTGGTCATGAGGAAACCACTAGTTATGGATGTAGTATATCTGGTAATGAGGAAACCGCTAGTTATGGATGAAGTATATCTGCCTGGAGCAAAAATGGTGAGCAAAAATTTGAGTTTTTCACAATGTATTCTGAATGTGAATAGGGGAAAACTCAGGGGAGTAACCTCCATTTCCAGGTTGCTTATGAGTGCATTTCACACTACTTTGGATTATAATTGAAAGGCTCGTTTGAATGTCCTGCTTAATATAATGTTTGTGTCATCACAAATCAACTGCTTTGTACTTAAAAAACACTTCAACCAGTAAAATGCTCTTTGGCTAGCTTTTCCATCAGCCTGACAATGAGGGTTTGTACACTGTTTGCCAAATTGGCCCATAACTTCACCTAACAACAAATATACCTGTAATGAACGAAGAAGCACTTTGGTTGTTATTGCATGACATACATAGTGTACTCTAGGACCCATAACAACAACATAGACCTACTGTAGGACCCATAACTTCACCTAACAACAACATAGACCTACTGTAGGACCCATAACTTCACCTAACAATAACATAGACCTACTGTAGGACCCATAACTTCACCTAACAACAACATAGACCTACTGTAGGACCCATAACTTCACCTAACAACAAATATAGGAAAATAGATGTGTGTGTTGTTCAATAGCCTATCCATCAAGGAACAGTTCTCTACACATTATGAGCAAAGTATCTCTGTGTGTAAACAGACAAACGAGACCCTACAGTAAATCAAGCAGACAATAACATTATAAACACCAATTTTTTAGGGATGTTGGATCCAATGTGGAGCACGGCCTAACTGTCTTTACCAGAGTAATGAATGAAGAAGCACTTTGGTAGTTGTTGCATGTGGTGATGTTTGTCATTTGACTGGCATTCAGAAAATGATTTCCTGGATCAGCTGATGATAGTTGAACATGTGACTAACTAAACAGCTACAGTATTAAGAATGATGTGTAATTATTGAAGAACCGCATTAATGACAGTATCAATTTGGGTGTTGTCAATAAAGCTATGATATTTATTATTATTATTATTTTATGTCACCTTTATTTAACCAGGTAGGCTAGTTGAGAACAAGTTCTCATTTACAACTGCAACCTGGCCAAGATAAAGCAAAGCAGTGCAACAAAAACAACACAGAGTTACACGTGGGATAAACAAACGTACAGTCAATAACACAATAGAAAAATCGATATATAGTGTGTGCAAATGGAGTACGGAGGTAAGGCAAAAAATAGGCCATAGTAGCAAAGTAATTACAATTTAGCAAATTAACACTGGAGTGATAGATTTGCAGATGATGTGCAAGTATAAATACTGGTGTGAGAAAAAAACCCAAATAAAAACATGGGGATGAGGTCAGCATTGGATGGGCTATTTACAGATGGGCTGTGTACAGCTGCAGCGAGCGGTACGCTGCTCAGATAGCTGATGCTTAAAGTTAGTGAGGGAGATATAAGTCTCCAGCTTCAGCGATTTTTGTATGTCGTTCCAGTCATTGGCAGCAGAGAACTGGAAGGAAAGGCGGCCAAATTAGGTGTTGGCTTTGGGGATGACCAATGAGATATACCTCCTGAAGCGCGTGCTATGGGTGGGTGTTGCTACGCCTTAACCAGTGAGCTGAGTTAAGGCGGCCTAGCAAAGACTTATAGATGACCTGGAGCCAGTGGGTTTGGCGACGAATATGTATCGAGGGCCAGCCAACGAGAGCTGTGGTATATGGGGCTTTGGTGACAAAACAGATGGCACTGTGATAGACTGCATCCAGTTTACTGAGTAGAGTGTTGGAGGCTATTTTATAGATGACATCACCGAAGTCGAGGATCAGTAGGATGGTCAGTTTTACGAGGGTATGTTTGGCAGCATAAGTGAAGGATGCCTTGTTGCGAAATAGGAAGCCGATTCTAGATTTAATTTTGGATGGGAGATGCTTAATGTGAGTCTGGAAGGAGAATTTACAGTCTAACCAGACACCTAGGCATTTGTAGTTGTCCACGTATTCTAAGTCAGAGCCGTCCAGAGTAGTGATGCTGGACGGGCGAGCAGGTGCGGGCAGTGATCGGTTGAATAGCATGCATTTAGTTTTACTTGCGTTTAAGAGCAGTTGGAGGCCACGGAAGGAGAGTTGTATGGCATTGAAGCTCGTCTGGAGGTTAATTAACAGTGTCCAAAGAGGGACCAGAAGTATACAGAATGGTGTCGTCTGCGTTGATGTGTATCAGAGAATCACCAGCAGCAAGAGCAACATCATTGATGTATACAGAGAAGCGAGTCGGCCCGAGGATTGAACCGTATGGCACCCCCATAGAGACTGCCGGAGGTCCGGACAACAGGCCCTCTGATTTGACACACCCACCTGTAGCACGCGCTCCAGCAGGTATATCTCTCTGGTCACCCCCAAAACCAATTCCTCCTTTGGCCGCCTCTCCTTCCAGTTCTCTGCTGCCAATGACTGGAACGAACTACTAAAATCTCTGAAACTGGAAACACTTATCTCCCTCACTAGCTTTAAGCACCAGCTGTCAGAGCAGCTCACAGATTACTGCACCTGTACATAGCCCATCTATAATTTAGCCCAAACAACTACCTCTTCCCCTACTGTATTTATTTATTTTGCTCCTTTGCACCCCTTTACTTCTATTTCTACTTTGCACATTCTTTCACTGCAAATCTACCATTCCAGTGTTTTACTTGCTAATATTGCTAATATTGTATTTACTTCGCCACCATGGCCTTTTTTTGCCTTTACTTCATTTGCTCACATTGTATATAGACTTATTTTTCTACGGTATTATTGACTGTATGTTTGTTACACTCCATGTGTAACTCTGTGTGTTGTATGTGTCGAACTGCTTTGCTTTATCTTGGCCAGGTCGCAGTTGTAAATGTGAACTTGTTCTCAACTTGCCTACCTGGTTAAATAAAGGTGAAATAAATAAATTAAATAGATCAGCAACGGTGGCTTGCAAACAGTGGATAGTAAGTAGCCCACCTTTGGAATAACTATGTATAGTTATAACTGTAGTATCCTGTATAACTGTAGTATCCTGTATAACTGTAGTATCCTGTATAACTATGTATAGTTATAACTGTAGTATCCTGTATAACTGTAGTATCCTGTATAACTATGTATAGTTATAACTGTAGTATCCTGTATAACTGTAGTATCCTGTATAACTGTAGTATCCATTATAACTGTAGTATCCTGTATAACTGTAGTATCCTGTATAACTATGTATAGTTATAACTGTAGTATCCTGTATAACTGTAGTATCCTGTATAACTATGTAGTTATAACTGTAGTATCCAGTATAGTCTGGGAGGAGGTGAAACCACTCAGGCTTATTTGATGTGATCTAATGTTTTGATCATCTAGTTTTCCTTACAAGCATTCAGTCACCAAAGGGGGTTCGGTCATTCCTTTGTTTATATACTGTCTCATTGACAAAAATATTTTGGATTATTTGTTTACATCATTCCTTTGTCTCGACCCAGTACACAGTAAACGTACCGAGGTTCTAATGTTGCCAAGGAGACACATTTTATTATTTATTTAGTTTGGAGGGTTGGGGGTCTGACATCCATGATACACATTTTATTATTTATTTACAGTTTGGAGGGTTGGGGGTGTGACATCCAGGATACACATTTTATTATTTATTTACAGTTTGGAGGGTTGGGGGTCTGACATCCAGGATACACATTTTATTATTTATTTACAGTTTGGAGGGTTGGGGGTCTGACATCCATGATACACATTTTATTATTTATTTAGTTTGGAGGGATGGGGGTCTGACATCCAGGATACACATTTTATTATTTATTCCGTTTGGAGAGTTGGGGGTCTGACATCCAGGATACACATTTTAGTTCTAATGGTGCCGTTCTGTTATTCTTTTCAGCTTCTTTTTCCAAGCATCTTACATTACTCTGAGACTAGTTATCCTGGGATCTTACATTACTCTGAGACTAGTTATCCTGGGATCTTACATTACTCTGAGACTAGTTATCCTGGGGAATAGTTTCAATACATTTGCAAAAAACCTAAACCTGTTTTTGCTTTGGCATTATGGGGTATTGTGATGTCATTATGGGGTATTGTGAAACATTTTAGAATAAAGGGATGCACCGATATTACATTTTTGGCCAATACCGATATCCAATATTTTCCTTGCCCCAAAAAACGATACCGATAACCGGTATTTAAAATTTTTAGAGGCCTTTTAAGCATTCTAGTACAGCATTCTAATAGTTAACACACACACGGACGCAGCGGTCTAAGCCACTGCATCTCAGTGCAAGAGGTGTCACTCCAGTCCATGGTTCGAATCCAAGCTGTATCACATCCGGCCGTGATTGGGAGTCCCACAGTAGTTGTCTGTTATTGGTGTAGAGAGGACGACAAAGGAGAGGGATCCCACATGTGGATAGGAAGATACAAATTATCATTATTACTGGAAAATATTTATTTAAAATCCAGGAACTTTACAACTTTAGCTCTCTAGGTCATGCCAGTAGGTTACAGTAGGTTGTATCTCTCTGGGTCATGCCAGTAGGTTACAGTAGGTTGTATCTCTCTGGGTCATGCCAGTAGGTTACAGTAGGTTGTAACTCTCTAGGTCATGCCAGTAGGTTACAGTAGGTTGTAACTCTCTAGGTCATGCCAGTAAGCTACAGTAGGTTGTAACTCTCTAGGTCATGCCAGTAGGCTACAGTAGGTTGTAACTCTCTAGGTCATGCCAGTAGACTACAGTAGGTTGTATCTCTCTAGGTCATGCCAGTAGGCTACAGTAGGTTGTAACTCTCTAGGTCATGCCAGTAGGCTACAGTAGATTGTAACTCTCTAGGTCATGCCAGTAGGTTACAGTAGGTTGTATCTCTCTAGGTCATGCCAGTAGGTTGTAACTCTCTAGGTCATGCCAGTAGGCTACAGTAGATTGTAACTCTCTAGGTCATGCCAGTAGGTTACAGTAGGTTGTATCTCTCTAGGTCAAGCCAGTAGGCTACAGTAGGTTGTATCCAAGTGGAAACAATTATCAACCCAATATGGAAAGTGTCGAATTTGGTCAACAACAAAATGAAAGGCTTATTTGCTACGTGAAGTTTACTTGATCCAACAGAAGTTTCGTAATGCTTACGTTGTTATGTGGACACGTGACATACCGACAACTTTGATAAAAACACTATAGGAGTTGTCTGCAGATCGCTATGCATATTCATGTTAGTAGCTTAGCATCTCTCTCCATTGAATACAGGCGGTTGACGACAACAACCCTCATAGAATATAAACAATAGATTACAATAATAAGATGTATCCACCAATCCAAAGACAGGATAGGCGGGAGCTAGACAACCCACAGTGCCGCTTTGTGGACAACGACTCCCCTTGTTAGGGCGGAGAGACATCTTGTCAGTATATCCATAATCTTTGGTGTAGCCAACCCAACTCTCGCATGGCACTATTGGGGGGCACGGTGTGTAGTAAAACATCACTACATGAAAATCACTACATGCCGTGCCCCCCAGTCTACGGTCAGCAGATAGACCCTTCTCAAATATATATGTTAAGTCACTTTTTGGAAACGGAACAGAGAAAACAAGGGGTAGCTTGTTCTCTACGTCGTCTGATTCTAGACATATCAGTCATCATCCTGGGCCCTCCGTTGAAGAGGTATTGACGAGCCAACTCTGAATACCCAAAGTTAAAAACAAATTTAAGGCGGTACTTACTGGTGTTAATCAGATCTCCTATCTCCTCCTCTTCATCTTTCAATGTGACAGTAATCTCCCCTTCCTTCTTCACTCCAAAAACTGCATCCTCTTCTTCTTTCACTGTAACGTCTTTCTCTTCTTCTTTCACTGTAACAGCCTCACTCTCTACTTCTTGTTTTACTGTGACATCCTCTTCTTCCTCCTCCTCTTTCACAACAATGTTCAGCCCCAGAGCTTCTTTCTCTGTCCAGCAGACCTCCTCTTCTTTAACGAGAGGGGAGTAGTTTACTGACCTCATGGTCGGGGATGCTAGCTAGCTATCATTAGCGACTAGGCTAGAGCTAATTTAACCAGCCAACTACTATAGCTGACTAATACAAAATAACTTAATATTAAATTAAATAGGTTAACAAGTTGATACGACAGAAGTGAGTCTAAAACACAGTAGGTAATATACACCGAAAGCGTATAAATAGCTTGAATCTTTCGGCTATGTTGGCTAGCAAGCTACCGAGGTGGTTGACGAGCTGTTTCTGAAGAACCGTCCACTAGATTATACGTCACGCTGGCAGCGTCGCCTGAAAGACGCACATCGCCGTCTGCTGACTGGAGGGGAAACGCAGTTGAGGATCATATTTTATTTTCAGACAAAGATTATTTTAGATGGATTTTAGATTATTGGAAATGGATCTAATTAAATAATACTATTATATTGAGACATACAAAGACAGGAATGTGTTGATTGATTAGTGCAAATAAAAAATGTTTACCACAGCATATTTAAGGCAGTTTCATTAATTTATACTACATCTAAATTAGCAGCTAGCTACTGTAGGTCTATACTTCTCCTACATGGTGTAACAATACATCATATAGATGTATATAATGAACAGACTAGGTCTATACTGCTCCTACATGGTGTAACAATACATCATGTAGATGTATATAATGAACAGGCTAGGTCTATACTGCTCATACATGGTATAACAATACATCATGTAGATGTATATAATGAACAGACTAGGTCTGTACTGCTCCTACATGGTGTAACAATACATCATGTAGATGTATATAATGAACAGACTAGGTCTATACTGCTCCTACATGGTGTAACAATACATCATGTAGATGTATATAATGAACAGACTAGGTCTATACTGCTCCTACATGGTGTAACAATACATCATGTAGATGTATATAATGAACAGACTAGGTCCATACTGCTCCTACATGGTGTAACAATACATCATGTAGATGTATATAATGAACAGACTAGGTCTATACTGCTCCTACATGGTGTAACAATACATCATGTAGATGTATATAATGAACAGACTAGGTCCATACTGCTCCTACATGGTGTAACAATACATCATGTAGATGTATATAATGAACAGACTAGGTCTATACTGCTCCTACATGGTGTAACAATACATCATGTAGATGTATATAATGAACAGACTAGGTCTACACTGCTCCTACATGGTGTAACAATACATCATGTAGATGTATATAATGAACAGACTAGGTCTATACTGCTCCTACATGGTGTAACAATACATCATGTAGATGTATATAATGAACAGACTAGGTCTAAACTGCTCCTACATGGTGTAACAATACATCATGTAGATGTATATAATGAACAGACTAGGTCTATACTGCTCCTACATGGTGTAACAATACATCATGTAGATGTATATAATGAACAGACTAGGTCTATACTGCTCCTACATGGTGTAACAATACATCATGTAGATGTATATAATGAACAGACTAGGTCTATACTGATCCTACATGGTGTAATTAGGTGATTTACACTACCATTCAAAAATTGGGGTCACTTAGAAATGTCCTTGTTTTTGAAAGAAAATCACATTTTTTAATTTATCATTTATAAAAACTTATTTTTGCTTTGTCATTATGGGGTATTGTGATGTCATTATGGGGTATTGTGTGTAGATTGAAAAAATGATTTAATCCATTTTAGAATAAGGCTGTAACGTAACAAAATGTGTAAAAAGTGAAGGGTTCTGAATACTTTCCAAATGAACTGTATATATAGGGGCAGTACTTAGTGACATCACTTCATGAAACAGGAGGTACAAATATATAACATAGGTTCACAAATTCAGCATTCAATGTATTAAAATATATGACCAAGCTGGAAGTGGAAACGCCAGCCCAGCCACAATCCTAGAGGTTCACTGATGATCAACCTCCTCCTTCACATCTGACTCCTGATGATCAACCTCCTCCTTCACATCTGACTCCTGATGATCAACCTCCTCCTTCACATCTGACTCCTGATGATCAACCTCCTCCTTCACATCTGACTCCTGATGATCAACCTCCTCCTTCACATCTGACTCCAGTGATCAATCCAGAGCGACTTCTTTTTTGGGGAATCCTGATGGACGACGTCATCGAATAGGATGTCATCACCACAACCGCCCACAAGGTAATTGTCATTCAGGTTATTAATGGGAAGAACATTAGCAATATGTCCTGTCTGGTAACTTGTCTCGTTCAATGGATTTACATTGGCAGGTGTAAAAAAAAAAACTCAGTTGATTTCAAACTGAGGAAAAACTTTTGTAAGTCTTTAACTTTATCAAAGTCTGTGGCCTGTGATGTTGGGACAAATGATAGTCCCTTATTATACAAGAGGCAAAATTCACGGATTTTATAGCACAACGGCAGAGTCATGTCTTCAGTGTAAAACTAACAATGACTCAATAATCCTTCTGGGAATGTTATGACGTCATAAAGTTATGGGCGGAGTTAGAAAGTTGGCTGTCAGAAGTACAGTTATACAATGTAAAATTACTTTTAATCTGTCTGTCTGTATATTTCAAAACATGACATTTGAGGGTGCAGTGAGATACCCCAGAGTTGGACGATACTTTTCTCATCAATCATCTTAAATATTATACTTTATTAAAACCTGGAAATCAACCAGTCCTCTGTTGTTAATTCAAAGGAAAGGTCAAATGCTTTATTATCCAAAAGTTTAAAGTGACGGAGAGAAATAAAATGGTGCTGATGCGGGCACTTGAGATGGGGCTGGGTTCTAGTGGGTCTGGACAGGTGTGATGTAGTTAATGGAGATGGAGGTGTGTTCTAGTGGGTCTGGGCAGGTGTGACGTAGTTAATGGAGGTGTGTTCTAGTGGGTCTGGGCAGGTGTGACGTAGTTAATGGAGGTGTGTTCTAGTGGGTCTGGGCAGGTGTGACGTAGTTAATGGAGATGGGGCTGGGTTCTAGTGGGTCTGGGCAGGTGTGACGTAGTTAATGGAGATGGAGGTGTGTTCTAGTGGGTCTGGGCAGGTGTGATGTAGTTAATGGAGATGGAGGTGTGTTCTAGTGGGTCTGGGCAGGTGTGATGTAGTTAATGGAGATGGAGGTGTGTTCTAGTGGGTCTGGGCAGGTGTGATGTAGTTAATGGAGATGTGTTCTAGTGGGTCTGGGCAGGTGTGACGTAGTTAATGGAGATGGAGGTGTGTTCTAGTGGGTCTGGACAGGTGTGATGTAGTTAAGGGATTAATGGAGATGGGGGTGTGTTCTAGTGGGTCTGGGCAGGTGTGATGTAGTTAATGGAGATGGAGGTGTGTTCTAGTGGGTCTGGGCAGGTGTGATGTAGTTAATGGAGATGGAGGTGTGTTCTAGTGGGTCTGGGCAGGTGTGATGTAGTTAATGGAGATGGAGGTGTGTTCTAGTGGGTCTGGGCAGGTGTGATGTAGTTAATGGAGATGGAGGTGTGTTATAGTGGGTCTGGGCAGGTGTGATGTAGTTAATGGAGATGGAGGTGTGTTCTAGTGGGTCTGGGCAGGTGTGATGTAGTTAATGGAGAAGGAGGTGTGTTCTAGTGGGTCTGGGCAGGTGTGATGTAGTTAATGGAGATGGAGGTGTGTTCTAGTGGGTCTGGGCAGGTGTGATGTAGTTAATGGAGATGGAGGTGTGTTCTAGTGGGTCTGGACAGGTGTGATGTAGTTAATGGAGATGGAGGTGTGTTCTAGTGGGTCTGGACAGGTGTGATGTAGTTAATGGAGATGGAGGTGTGTTCTAGTGGGTCTGGGCAGGTGTGATGTAGTTAATGGAGATGGAGGTGTGTTCTAGTGGGTCTGGACAGGTGTGATGTAGTTAATGGAGATGGAGGTGTGTTCTAGTGGGTCTGGACAGGTGTGATGTAGTTAATGGAGATGGAGGTGTGTTCTAGTGGGTCTGGGCAGGTGTGATGTAGTTAATGGAGATGGAGGTGTGTTCTAGTGGGTCTGGGCAGGTGTGATGTAGTTAATTTTTGTATGATGTTGTAATTTGTTTGTCTATGTTTATAAAATATCAAATGAAATATGTTTTAAGTCCCAATGCAAAGTTACACCTTATTACATTAAACCAATCAGAATTCAAAAGAATGCCAAAGTCAGGTGTGAAGTAATATGGAGGACCAGCCTATTCCCTATGATGTATACTACAACAGAAATAACTTAAAATGTATACCTTCATATTAAACCAATCATTTGCACTCATGACTTGAGTGATTGAAGTAAACCAACGTTTTGGAAATACATAACGCCACCTAACCGAATATCAAAGAACGTTAGCTATATGCAGTTATCTTAGCCAGCCAGCTAACGTTAGCTATATGCAGTTATCTTAGCCAGCCAGCTAACATTAGCTATATGCAGTTATCTTAGCCAGCCAGCTAACATGAGCTATATGCAGTTATCTTAGCCAGCCAGCTAACATGAGCTATATGCAGTTATCTTAGCAAGCCAGCTAACATTAGCTATTTAGTCAACTAGCTACGGTCATACTATGGTCAGCGAGCTGGAGCTACTGGAGACCAGTTAGAACCCAACTAACAAAACCCAACTAAAACATAACTGCAGATCAAAAGAGGCAAACAGACTGATGGCAGGGAAAATCCCCAAAATCCAAAATATAAAGATTACAGGTGTCAGTCAGCTAGCGCGCTAGCAGTAAGCCAAGGTTGTAAAAGTTACAAAACTCCCATAGTCTACTTCACAGAGAACATGCTGAAAAGTAGTGATGGGGAAACAAAGCTTCCTGAAGCATTGATGCTTTACAGCCAATTGTGTCAAACATACTCAAGGCTTGAGCGACACAGAATTTAGAACAGCCACATTTTTATAGATGAAGTCACACGCCGTAGCAGCGTAGCCATTATGTCATATATTAAACCACTGGCCGTGTTCGAGAGCATCAAATCCATGCTGCGTTGTGGGTAAACGGTGACTGGCTGACTGATTTATAAATAATAATGAGTAGTTATTTATGATGCAAGGTGATTTGTAAATTAGTCAGTCAGCAGTCACCTGCACTGTCGGCTGCAATGTCGAATGAGCCCAATACCAAACCAATCAGGTGTTCCACGAAATTATTCTTCAGACGTCATTGATCACGTGCTGCTGATAAAGTGACACTGCTTTGAATTATACCACTTAGCGACTTCAGTACATGCCTCATAGCTCCAGTCTCAAACTTAATCCCGTTCCTGCTGAAGAAGAGGGAGTCTGCTGGATGGAGAAAGAAGCTCTCGTGAAAGAGGAGGAGGAAGAGGAGGCTGTTACAATACAAAAACAAGTAGAGGGTGAGGGTGAGGCTGACATAGAGAATGATGGGAGAAAATTAATCTTCAGAAGTCATTGATCAATGCTGATAAAGTGACACACTGCTTCAATAATAATTAGTAGTTATTTATGATGTATAGTGATTTGTAGAGCAGTCAGTTGGCAGTCGCCTGCAATGTCGAACAAGCCCAACACCAAACCAATCAGGTGGTTGTTCGATGAAACGACTCTTCAGACGTCATTGATGACGTGCTGCTGATAAAGGGATACAGGCATCAGCACACTGCTTTGAAGTTTAATGCTTTCAAGGCCTCGTACCTCCGGTATCAAACGTAACATCCCCATCGAAAAGTTGACAAAACAAAAAGGAGCAAGCAGGTTGATTTCCTCTGTCATTTTGAGCCCACGGCAAGAAGGCACCAGAGCCTACCGTGCTAACGGGTTCCCACTAGATAACACAACCACACAGTTAATGAAAAGCCTGAGGTGAAGCTTGAGCTAGATATCAACCTATCGAGCTAGTGTGACCTTCCTGGTCTCTCAAGTCAGTGAGTCAACACAGGAAGGAGCAATGGATGGTAAGTTCATTTATTTCCAAAGCTGCAATGATGAGACACACACAGTATGGATGAATGATCAGTAGTGACGGGATATAAATAGCACTCCCACAGCAAGTCTACATAAATCTGCCCTATAATATACTAACAAAAAAACAATTGAAATGTATATTAAAGTCATTGTGATCGTATAGTGGATTTAACAATTCCTAATTATTCCTAATTTACTATAATAAATGAATCAATTGTTTCCATATATCTCATATTCACTACATCAGAATAAACTGTCATCCATTTTAGTTTCAAAATATATCAAATTAACCTAGAAAATGACTAAATGTCCCCCTCTGGTGGTGAAGAAGTATAACACACCTAAACTAACAAAACCGGGCTAATAAACTGGCTGGTGTTCATGAGTTTATAGAACATGTACTTTATACATTTGTCATAAATGACCTGCATTGATGAGACACACAGTGTGGATGAATGATCAGTAGTCGACAGGGTAAAAATAGCACTCCTAAAGAAGATGCATTTTCCAGTTAGATACCAACTTGAAAGAGGGAACTTTAGCATAAAACCCACATGGAAAACTGAGATTTGGCAAATAACATATAAAGAGAGGCTTACTTGACACCAAACCAACAACAGTAGTTACTAAAACAAAAATTGCTAATGTATGATTTAAAAGGTGGATTTTATGATGTAATGTCAACTTTATATATTTCTATCCCGGGACTATTCAATTTTGAACTCACCCACAGCAATTCTCCATAAATCTGCTGTGGATTACCCAGAATCCCGAAATAAATTAATACATATGTGATAATTCAAAAACATTACTGGTTGTGTTTATAGGGAACCAGATCGTGAACACAACTAAGTTACTAAGTCTATAACCACACTGTATTGTTACACTGGTGAGTAAAAACTCATGCTTCCTACACTAACTTTTTGTCTGAACATTATAATATATATTTTACGTCACACTAGCGTCATTGTCTTAAAGTCGCACATCTCCATCGCAGTCAGAGGTTCAGACTGAGCGTTACTTACACTCCAGTCAGCAGATGGCGGTGTGCGATTTTAAGGTAATGATGTTAGTGTGACGTATATTCTAGTGGACGGAACGCAATGCTGTTAGTGTGACGTATAATCTAGTGGACGGAACGCTTCTTTCAGCAGCAGCAACAGTTAGTCCGCCACCTCGGTAGCTTGCTTGCCAAAATAGCCGAACCCATAAAGCTCTTTAGACGCTTTAGTGTATATTAGCCACTGTATTTTAAACCCTCGTCTGTCGTCTAGTTAGTAATTTATCCTATTTCATTTCATATTTACGGTGTTGTTGTTGTTATTATTCAGCTGGCGGGCTGGTTAAGTTAGCATTAGCCTAGCTAGCTAACATCTCCGAACATGAGTGCACTAAATTGCTCTCTTCCTGCTGAAGAAGAGACGGTCTGCTGGACGGAGAAAGAAGCTCTCATCAAAGAGGAGGAGGAAGAGAAGGATGTTACAATACAAAAACAAGTAGAGGGTGAGGCTGTTACAGGGAAAGAAGAAGAGAAAGACGTTACAGTGAAAGAAGAGGCGTTCAGAGTGAAAGAGGAGGAGGATGTTACAGTGAAAGATGAGGAGGATTCAGTTTTTGAAGTGAAAGCAGAGGAGGGGGAGTTTACGGTCTCATCGGAAGAAGAGGAGGAGGAAACTGGATATCTGGGCCCGATTTCCCAAACGCAATTTAAGGCATCCAGTGGTTCTAAAGATGAAGTTAGCCATAAGATGGTTTTGAGAAACCGGGCCGTGGTTACCACTGGTAAGTACTGTCTTAAAAACAGAGGTACAAACTCTGCAGTTGTTGAACTGATTTTTGGTGTTAAAGGGGAAATCGGCAATTGCTACATCCATATTTTGACTTTAAAATTATTTATTTATAGCCATTGATTATTGAAGAATATAACACATGCCTCATGAGCTGAGTTCAACTGTTTACCCCATCAGAACCCCAAATAAGCTTTTTTTACTCCAATGTTTAGAAACAATGTAAATCAACACTGTATATCCTCAACATGGTTAAAACTATAATGTTGATATCATGGATGGTCTGTCCTTGCATCCATAGGTCTGTCTATGAATTTGAGAGTAGTTAAATGTCTCCAGGCCCATCATCATCTTATTACCAAAACAGTGGTGGAATGACTGCTGTGTTATTGTTTCAACTGCAGATTGGTTGATTGATGTGTGGCTTTTTTAAAGGGACAACCTGGTATTTAAACAGCAACAAAATGGCTGCCAAGAGACTTGGTTTGGTAAACAGCTGAGGGATGGGGCTGGAGAAATGTAACCACTCTCAAATTCATAGAGAAAGCTATTGTAGCAACCCTAACTCAACACCTAGCGACCTCGTCAAGAAGTTCAGACATCTTGGTGTAACAGTTATAAGGTGTTGGCTTGACAGTCGCTGGACCCAGGTTTGAGTTCAGCTCAGGGCTTCCCCACGAATTCACTACACTATGAATACACGGACTGGCCATGCATGATGTCATAATGATAGTTTAACCAGGTTTCTAGGCTATATATTATATTCTAGAATTCCTCCATGATGTCATAATGATAGTTTAACCAGGTTTCTAGGCTCTATAGTATATTCTAGAATTCATCCATGATGTCATAATTATAGTTTAACCAGGTTTCTAGGATATATAGTATATTCTAGAATTCATCCATGTTGTCATAATGATAGTTTAACCAGGTTTCTAGGATATATAGTATATTCTAGAATTGCCATTGAAGATTTCCCGTGGAGGCTAATTATTAGAGCTGTTGATAAGTCATTGTATAATATTCAGCCAATTTTTTTTCATGCCTTTACATTAATTGCAAAACATACCTATATGCAATTACATTCATGAATTGGTTTGAAACCTTTGTTTTAAACCCTTCTCAAAGTTGGTGCCTTGACGGATTTATAGAAAATGGTTTATCATGAAACACTTTTTTAAATTTACCTTTATTTAACTAGGAAAGTCAGTTAAGAACAAATTCTTATTTACAATGACTGCCTACCCCGGAAGACGCTGGGCCAATTGTGTGCCGCCCTATGGGACTCCCAATCACAGCCGGTTGTGATACAGTCTGGATTTGATCCAGGGTGTCTGTAGTGGCGCCTCAAGCACTGAGATGCAGTGTCCGCTGCGCCACTCGGGAGCCCCAAAATCATGTTCTAGTGCTGTCCCCAACTAAAATACATCTTGGTCAACCAAGAGTCATCTGTTCTTTCTACCAATCGCCCCATGTGTTTTTATAAAATCAAATATACATACTGAATTTGTCTGATGCTTTAAGCATTCTGATCAAATAATTAAGACACACAAATGACTCGAAGTCATAACTAGGGGGAGCCACTCGTCAACACAACCCGACCAGAGGGAGCCGGTCGTCAACACAACCCGACCAGAGGGAGCCGGTCGTCAACACAACCCGACCAGAGGGAGCCGGTCGTCAACACAACCCGACCAGAGGGAGCCGGTCGTCAACACAACCCGACCAGAGGGAGCATAATTATTAATATTATGCCGTGTGTTTATCGAAATGGCGAGAGCTGGAAATATTTTACAAAAATACTTTGAGGAACTATTGTCATTCGCAATTGATTGTGATTAGACTTTGTTTACTTGCTGTTTGGATGTGAAGAAGAAATTACTTTGAGAAGCTCCACAACTCATTAGTGGTTCAGCGTTAAGACAATCAGAAATACTATCAGACATCCCCAAATGGGCACATTTATAGGCCTACATTTGTGTGCCGGCCAGGTAGACTAGTCCTACTACTATATGGGTAATCAGGTGTGCGTCCTTACTCAACATTGACAGGAGTGTTTCAAACAAAACACAATTAATAAATTGACAACTGACACATCTTGTAGGGTCAGGGCTAGGTGGTCTGCCAGGGGCCGTTTCATTTAGTATCCGTTTGGGTCGGCTGGGGAATGATTGTATTTCCCCATAGTATGTTGTTCCGAAGTTGACTGACTGAAAGGGAGTGTAACTTTGATTATAATTACACTTCCCTGAAGGAGAGAAACGAGGTACACCTGTTTGTCCCCGCCCTTTCCTGGGGTGGTGAAGAGCGGTATTAAATTTAAGGAATAAAATCCAAGCCTCACGCTCATCACCTGTGGAAGGCGGGGATTCCAGCGAGGCGTGGATTTAATAGTATGTTGTACCTAGTTTCCCTCCTTCAGGGAACAGTAGTTATAGTCATAACGTTAAGCTTGTCATATGATGAACTTCAACTTAAATACTGAATATTGCTGTCGGACAGTTTTTTGTATTCAGATCTCTGAAATGCTCTCTAACTACGTCACATTTAGTGTCTCTTTATGTTATGCTGGGAAAACAGTTTTCATGGGAACAGAAATCCTAAATCATTTCAGAGTTTGCTAAATCCAATGGTTCTAACTGAAAGTCCCCTTAGCTTTATTGACAACACCCAAATGGATACTGTCATTAACATGGTTTTTCAATAATTACACATAATACTTAATACTGTAGCTGTTTAGTTAGTCACATGTTCAACTATCATCAGCTGATCCAGGAAATCATTTTCTGAATGCCAGTCAAATGACAAACATCACGACATGCAACAACAACCAAAGTGCTTCTTCATTCATTACTCTGGTAAAGACGGTTATGCCGTGCTCCACGTTGGATCCAAAATACCTAACAAATTGGTGTTTATAATGTTATTGTCTGCTTGATTTACAGTAGGGTCTCGTTAGTCTGTTTGCATACAGAGATACTTAGCTCATAATGTGTAGAGAACTGTTCCTTGATGGATAGGCTATTGTACAACACACAGAGCTATTTTCCTTTATTTGTTGTTAGGTGAAGTTATGGGCCAATTTGGCAAACAGTGTACAAACCCTCATTGTCAGGCTGATGGAAAAGCTAGACAAAGAGCATTTTACTGGTTGAAGGGTTTTTTAAGTACAAAGCGGTTGATTTGCGATGATCACACAAACATTATATTAAGCAGGACATTCATGACATGCTTGGATCCAACATCCCTAACAAATTGATGTTTGTAATTAGAGTTCGAAACCTGGCTAAACTATCATTATGACATCATGGATGAATTCTAGAATATACTATATAGCCTAGAAACCTGGTTAAACTATCACTATGACATCATGGATGAATTCTAGAATATACTATATAGCCTAGAAACCTGGTTAAACTATCATTATGACATCATGGATGAATTCTAGAATATACTATATATCCTAGAAACCTGGTTAAACTATCATTATGACTAGAGGTCGACCGATTAATTAGGGCCGATTTCAAGTTTTCATAACAATCGGAAATCTGTATTTTCGGACACCGATTTGGCCGTTTTTTTAACACCTTTATTTAATCTTAATTTAACTAGGAAAGTCGGTTAAGAACACATTCTTATTTTCAATGACGGCCTAGGAATGGTGGGTTAACTGCCATGTTCAGGGGCAGAACGGCAGATTTTCACCTTGTCCGCTCGGGGGATCCAATCTTACAACCTTACAGTTAACTAGTCCAACGCTATAACCACCTGCCTCTCGTTGCACTCCACAAGGAGACTGCCTGTTACGCGAATGCAGTAAGCCAAGGTAAGTTGCTAGCTAGCATTAAACTTATCTTATAAAAAACAATCAATCATAATCACTAGTTAACTACACATGGTTGATGATATTACTAGATATTATCTAGCGTGTCCTGCGTTGCATATAATCTGACTGAGCATACAAGCATCTAAGTATCTGACTGAGCGGTGGTAGGCAGCAGCAGGCTCGTAAGCATTCATTCAAACAGCACTTTCGTTCGTTTTGCCAGCAGCTCTTTGTTGTGCGTCAAACATTGCGCTGTTTATGACTTCAAGCCTATCAACTCCCGAGATGAGGCTGGTGTAACCGATGTGAAATGGCTAGCTAGCGGGGTGCGCGCTAATAGCGTTTCAAACGTCACTCGCTCTGAGCCTTGGAGAGATTGTTCCCCTTGCTCTGCATGGGTAACGCTACTTTGAGAGTGGCTGTTGTCGTCGTGTTCCTGGTTCGAGCCCAGGGAGGAGCGAGGAGAGGACGGAAGCTATACTGAGCATACAAGCATACAAGTATCTAAGTATCTGACTACACTGGCAATACTAAAGTGCCTACAAGAACATCCAATAGTCAAAGGTTAATGAAATACAAATGGTATAGAGAGAAATAGTCCTATAATTCCTATAATAACTACAACCTAAAACTTCTTACCTGGGAATATTGAAGACTCATGTTAAAAGGAACCACCAGCTTTCATATGTTCTCATGTTCTGAGCAAGGAACTTAAACGTTAGCTTTCTTACATGGCACATATTGCACTTTTACTTTCTTCTCCAACACTTTGTTTTTGCATTATTTAAACCAAATTGAAACATGTTTCATTATTTATTTGAGGCTAAATTGATTTTGATGTATTTTGATGTATTAATGTATTAAGTTAAAATAAGTGCTCATTCAGTATTGTTGTAATTGTCATTATTACAAATAAATAAAAACATTTTTTTTAATCGGCCGATTAATCGGTATCGGCTTTTGTGGCCCTCCAATAATCGGTATCGGCGTTGAAAAATCATAATCGGTTTACCTCTGTTTATAATGTGTTATTGTCTGCTTGATTTACTGTAGGCTCTCGTTAGTCTGTTTGGACACAGAGATACTTAGCTCATAATGTGTAGAGAACTGTTCCTTGATGGATAGGCTATTGTACAACACACAGAGCTATTTTCCTTTATTTGTTGTTAGGTGAAGTTATGGGTCCTACAGTAGGTCTATGTTATTGTCCTTTATTCAGGACATTTATAATTACAACACATTACAGAGTAGTCTAGTGGGATTATTCACAAAATTATCTAGTGATCAGGTTATGAAATGTCATGACAGACATTTTAGTTTCCATGTTTCACCTGAAATATTAAATGATTTATAGTCCTAGGTCTATGTTGTTGTTAGGTGAAGTTATGGGTTCTACAGTAGGTCTATGTTGTTGTTAGGTGAAGTTATGGGTCCTACAGTAGGTCTGTGTTGTTGTTAGGTGAAGTTATGGGTCCTACAGTAGGTCTATCTTGTTGTTAGGTGAAGTTATGGGTCCTACAGTAGGTCTATGTTATTGTTAGGTGAAGTTATGGGTCCTACAGTAGGTCTGTGTTGTTGTTAGGTGAAGTTATGGGTCCTACAGTAGGTCTATGTTGTTGTTAGGTGAAGTTATGGGTCCTACAGTAGGTCTATGTTATTGTTAGGTGAAGTTATGGGTCCTACAGTAGGTCTATGTTATTGTTAGGTGAAGTTATGGGTCCTACAGTAGGTCTATGTTGTTAGGTGAAGTTATGGGTTCTACAGTAGGTCTATGTTGTTGTTATGGGTCCTACAGTAGGTCTATGTTATTATTAGGTGAAGTTATGGGTCCTACAGTAGGTCTATGTTGTTGTTATGGGTCCTACAGTAGGTCTATGTTGTTGTTAGGTGAAGTTATGGGTCCTACAGTAGGTCTATGTTGTTGTTATGGGTCCTACAGTAGGTCTATGTTATTGTTAGGTGAAGTTATGGGTCCTACAGTAGGTCTATGTTATTGTTATGGGTCCTACAGTAGGTCTATGTTATTGTTAGGTGAAGTTATGGGCCAATTTGTTAAACACTTAATGTACAAACCCTCAGTTTCAGGCTGATGGCAACGCTAGCCAAAGAACATTTTACTGGTTGAAGTGTTTCAGTATAAAGCAGTTGATTTTGCGACAATAACACAAACATATAGGAGATTCAAACAAGCCTTACAATTACAATGCATGTGCATCGCTGCAATTTTAGCACAGAACACAGAGGGGTCCTTTTTTGGAGACCAAAGGTCATCTGGCACACTGCTTAGGTCTTGACTGTCTTAAGACAATTGTAAAATAATTTAACAGACATCAATTGTTGTACAACTGCATGGGTACGCTCTGGGCATCACCTTTTACCTCAAATAAACAGTGGATTTCTGCTGTTGTGGGCCTTAAACCGTCTGTTTGACTTTGTTGTTCGCACAGGAGAGATACGGGACTATCGTGGATCCTCTGGGGAGCCTCAACAACATCATGATGCTGACAAGGTAGAGAAGAGTCTCTCCAGATCAGAACACCTCAAGAAACACCCGCAGAGATCCACAGGGAAGATAACTCACTGCTGTTCTGACTGTGGGAAGAGATTAAACTCCTCAGTAAAACTTAAAATACATCAAAGAATTCACACAAGAGAGAAACCATATAGCTGTGATCAATGTGGGAAGAGTTTTAGTCAATCTGGAGATCTGACAGTGCACCAGAGAATACACACAGGAGAGAAACCGTTTAGCTGTGATCAATGTGGGGAGAGTTTTACTACATCTAGCCAGCTGACTGTACACCAGAGAAAACACACAGGAGAGAAACCTTATAGCTGTGGTCAATGTGGGGAGAGTTTTACTACATCTAGCAAGCTGACTGTACACCAGAGAAAACACACAGGAGAGAAACCTTATAGCTGTGGTCAATGTGGGAAGAGTTTTTCTACTTCTAGCCAGCTGACTGTACACCAGAGAACACACACAGGAGAGAAATCTTATAGCTGTAATCAATGTGGGAAGAGTTTTAGTCAATTTAGCTCTCTGACAGTGCACCAGAGAATACACACAGGAGAGAAACCATTTAGCTGTGGTCAATGTGGGAAGAGTTTTAGTCAATCTGGAGATCTGACAGTGCACCAGAGAATACACACAGGAGAGAAACCGTTTAGCTGTGATCAATGTGGGGAGAGTTTTACTACATCTAGCTCTCTGACTGTACACCAGAGAAAACACACAGGAGAGAAACCTTATAGCTGTGGTCAATGTGGGGAGAGTTTTACTACATCTAGCAAGCTGACTGTACACCAGAGAAAACACACAGGAGAGAAACCTTATAGCTGTGGTCAATGTGGGAAGAGTTTTTCTACTTCTAGCCAGCTGACTGTACACCAGAGAACACACACAGGAGAGAAATCTTATAGCTGTAATCAATGTGGGAAGAGTTTTAGTCAATTTAGCTCTCTGACAGTGCACCAGAGAATACACACAGGAGAGAAACCATTTAGCTGTGGTCAATGTGGGAAGAGTTTTAATCAATCTGGAGATCTGACAGTGCACCAGAGAATACACACAGGAGAGAAACCGTTTAGCTGTGATCAATGTGGGAAGAGTTTTTCTACTAATAGCTATCTAACTATACACCAGAGAACACACACAGGAGAGAAACCTTATAGCTGTAATCAATGTGGGAAGAGTTTTAGTCAATCTAGCTCTCTGACAGTGCTCCACAGAATACACACAGGAGAGAAACCATTTAGCTGTGATCAATGTGGGAGGAGTTTTTCAACTTCTACCTATCTAAATATACACCATAGAACCAAGGAACACACAAACACCCCTTAGCTGTGACCAGAGATAATCTGATAAATGATCTCTGATCAAATATCAGAAAATGTATGAAGGAGTTGTGTCATGATATCAATGAATTAATGTCACAATGTAGAATGTTTTAACATTGTAGTAGGAGTATTTTAATGTCTCAATGTAGAATGTTTTAATATATAGTATATTAATATACTCTGCAGTCAGTCAGTCAGAATGTCACAATGTAGAACCCTAAACATTTGCCCCCTTATCAATTGGTTTCAACATGATATGGATATTAGGCTCATTGGGGGAAATCCAGGCTCTGAATTGAAAGAGTACTATTTATATGATTTAACACAAAGTGACTAACAAAAAAAGAGTTGTCCTCTAACCAGTGATGTACACATTATTCCCAGAATCAACTGATTTCAACATGATATCGTTGAGTGATGACAAATAAGTGTTGTGTTCCTTTGTTTAGCGACCCCTAAACTTAAATGCATCACTCCAATATGTAGCTGACTGTCTTCTGCAGGTTGTCCTCTAACCAGTGAGCTAAAAGATATCTCCCATTTCCATGTTTTTTAGTTGTGTTAGTTTCAACAGCTCGTACAGCCGGATTTCCCCCCTAATCGATATCCGTGATTTATTGCTACTTGTCAAAACAACAGTGTTTTTGGTGCTTGTGCAGTTTATAAGGAGCTTGTTTTTAAAAAGACAATTATTGTGGCAGATGTTTGTGTATATACCACATGTTAGGTTTTCAATTGATCCCAAACTGTTTCTGCATATTGGTTATTTATTTGGACACGTTAAAACTGTGTTTTGACATTGGGCTATCCCACCTAGCAAAATGTAATTGAAAAGCCGTTGAAAATAATACTATGCAATCAAATATTTCACATTTTACATTTCATGTAAGATTTAGTAATGAAAATTATTCATGCAACCAACTGACGTTTTTTTGGGGTACAATTATATTGACATTGTTGCCCTGTTTTTAGAATATCAGGGTTAATTTTCAGATGTGCCAAACCAAATGTACTAGAGCATGACATTGGGGACTGGGCCCCGATCCAACAACATGCCTATCTAGTGAACCCTGAAAAGAGAGAGAAGCTCTGCAGTGAGGTGGAAAGTTACTGCAGATATTGCAGGAGTTTCCTCTTGAAATCAGACATGTCCGTGGTGAGGACAACCTGGTTGCTGATTGTCTCAAGGGGGGCAGTCAAAATGTTTTGTGTTTTGCGTTTAGCCAGTGCATTGCCATGGATCACAGTTTATTTTTACTGCACGTTTTTCCGTATTGGAGATGAGTTTTGTTTGGGCTCGTTCCAAGGGGACGAGAGTTCTAGAAGCTAGTGGGTTTTAGGAAGACGTGAGTTCTAGAAGCAGGTGAGTTTATAGAAGACGAGAGTTCTAGAAGCTAGTGAGTTTTAGGAAGAGGAGAGTTCTAGAAGCTAGTGAGTTCTAGAAGCTATAGAAAGAAAATTCTTTGTGGGAATAATAAAAAATAAATATTGTTTTTAATTGTTGTTTGCCAGTAGACAGACACCATGTTTATATTGGTGACGGTGAAGCATTGTAGTTGATTATAATGTGAAATGGAAGTTGTTTTCTGTTGTTAGTGAGCATTCTCTTAAGGTGTTAGGTAGTCTTTGGTTTTTCCATTTATGTTTTGAGGTTGGACTTTAGCACGTATAGCTCGTCAGCACGTAGGACGCACTGATTGGTGTCACCTCGTTAGTCAGTATGTGTTACACCTGTGTTGGCTTGTCCATCTCCTTAGTGGGAAGGTGTTTCACCTGAGCAGGTCCAGGTTATATTTAAGAGTTTCTGGCCCAGTGCTCCAGTTGTCTTGATAGATGTGGAGAGTCAACACCTTTAGTTGCTCCACCTTTTTGGTTTGCGTCCTGTCTTTAAGTTTGGTGTGGGATTTTCTTTTGTTTGCCTCTTCTTGGGAAGATTTAGTGGGTCTCATGGTTGGTGTCTTTTAGGTCCCAGTTGTTGTTACTAGTCAACTTTCAGTGACACCCCCATAGTGTCGGTTGGATATTGCATCCAATTAGTGTTTTAATCAATGGCATTTCCTTAGAATGCTCATTGGTCTTTCAGTTGTTAATCTTCTGTTTTTTTTTATCCTGTTATTTTTGTGTACTAAATATTTCTGGTTATTTTCATTGTTTTCTCCTGTGAAGCCATTGTGTTGCATCCATGTCTGAAATGTGCTGTATAAATAAAGCTTCTTTTGATTTTAAGAAATGAACCCAATGACTGACCAATCAACAGACTCTTGGTCTGAAAATCAGTATCAATCCCACTTTTCAAGCCTGCTGAAGGCGTGGTGGAGTGGTAAACACCACCCCCGGCTCTACCGGGGGCTTGAGGTGGTCTCCCACAGCTCTGCTTATGTCATGTTCTGTGGCCTTGCCGTTCCATTTCTTGACTGCCCCTGCAACACAGAAAGAAACACATTTAGTCATATTATATAAAACACTCAAAGTAATGGATGTGGAGCATCTATGGCCTCAGTTACACCTGGCACCTAAATGTGACTTCTGTCATCCGATCACTCCAAGCCTCATTAGGTTTAGATCTACCAGGATGGGCCTTTGACATAGTCTGGATGCAGTCAGGCCACTGAATATAAATAAGCAAAGTAAAAAGGTGTGGTGAATGAGTGGGGGAAAGTACATTCTACACAAATGACCTTCATAATAGCAAAGAACAAATGTGTGTGTCTGAGGGGAAATTAACTTTCATACAGCCAAAAGGGGTGAGAAATAACACCAATATCAGTGGACAATTTGCACTAATGTAAATAAACATAGATGATGGAACATATTCCCTTTAGCTGACGTGATGAACCGCTAAGGGGACATAAATATTTACCATCTAAACCATGTGTGACCTCTCACCTCTCTGGCTGTAGAAGTGTTCTTCCTAACCAGTTCCTCAACAGCTCTCTGACTGAGCTCCACCCTCACTGGGTCTTCAGAGGAGAGGAAGGCTGAGGAGGGATGGAAGGATGAATGGATCAATCAGTCAATAAAGTGTAGAGCTGCTGTCTATGCTGTCTGACAAAATCACTATTTTAGTTAATTAAAGTAAATAAGGCTTAATGACTGCTGAATGCCAACTATCAATCACTTAGATCATGTATACGTCCCTAGCCTGTTGAAGTTGACATTTAAAATGGTTAAGGTAGGGTTTAAGGTTAGGGTTTAGGGTAGGGATATCCCAAGGATTCCAGATAGCATTGACCATTGTGCATTCTTCTGTCTCTGTTACATAGCAGGTGTAAAATAAACAGACAAGACAAGTAGACACGCAGTGCATTATGGTCATTGTAGTTTAACAAATAGCATCTAATTATGCCAATCTGTATGTGGGGTTGTTAGAGAAGAATGTGATTGTCAGCCCTAACAATCATTTCTAGCACCTCATCAGGCTCTGTAAAAGTCTTCATTGATGACGTGTTCCTTCTATTCCAGGGGACAGCAGAGGAACTTCATCGATTCCACTCCTTCATCAATACAAGCAGTGAACATCTGAAATTCACCCTCACCTTTGATGCGCATGAAACAAGTTATCTGGACATTTTGATTAAGAAGGAGGGGGTTGGTTTTAGCACAGACCTATACAGGAAGCAGACGGACAGGAATTCCCTGTTACGCGGAGACAGCTTCCACCCTACACCCCTAAAAAAACAATTGTAATACTTGAGTATTACGAAAACATTTAAAATGTAAATTTGTAATTTTAATTTTGTAAATTTAAAACAAAAACATAACTGTTTGTACCACACTGTGTTGTTACCCTTTAACTTTTTGTCTGCAAATAAAATCTACATTTTACTGAACTGCGTCCAGTCAGCAGATGGACTAGATGCCGCTTAGGCCGCCCGTTGTGACTCCGTCAAGAATTCAGCAGAATTCCTCCGTCCACTGTGGGGCGCTGTAGAGTTATAATATCCATAACAACTACAGGTCAAACAGGGAAATGGTTCACATCGTTTTTCCACCATTTATTTTCACCATAGGGCTGTGTTTTGTTTAGGCTCACCCTGGTGTGACGTTTTGATAACCATGTAAATCTCTCTAGGACAAGGTGACTGAGGGTGAATGTACACTAGATAAATAGCGGTAAACTGCTGTGTGCCGCTCTGCCTGCCCGTTGTGATTCCGTCAAGAATTCAGCAGCGCAAGTTTGTATGAAGGTCTGGTTATTAAATGGGTACATAGTTCAATAGTAATATCCTCTAAAACGCTCTGGTGACAAACTTTGTTGCCCTGTTTCCAGTTGTCCACATGGCTGGGAGAACCTATTCAAGTAAGTAAATAGATTTTGAAAATGTAAAAACAACGATGTATAATTAGCTAACTAGCTACAGTGCAGGCTAACTCAAATGTGCTGCTAAATGAGCTAGCTAGTTGGCTAGCTAGCTATCTAACCAACTTCAAATACTGTATAGATAGCTAAGTGAATTAAATGTCACCAGCTACCTAGCTTCATATTAACTAGCTATCTATTTATCACTGTAAAAAAACAACTCCAAATGCATTTGTAGGTAGCTAGCTAACAGCCATGGAGGGTGAAAGGATAGCAGCCCCAACTGTCAGTGAGAGAGGAGGCTATTCTGGATAGGGCAGGTACTTTTGTGTTGTTCCTGTCCCTAGAAGTGAGGACGGAGATAATAGTAACATAATATTCAGTGTGGTGTAATTTGACTATAATGAAGTGTGTTTCTTGTGAGGTTTTCTGTCCTCAGATAAAGATGATAGCCAGTCTACATATGAAGAGGTCCCAATGAAGAGCAGTGGTTCTCAGTCCTGGGGACTCAAAGAGGCACATTGTTGTTTTTGCCTCAGCACTGCACAGCTGATTCAAATGATCAACTCATCATCAAGCTTCAAGTGGTATTTATGTATTCATTTGTGATGTCATCCTTGATATGATCCTGTTATTGTCACATGCACATATGTGTGCCCATGCATCTATCAATCCAATGTTATCATGACTTGTTATCAGGGATATTATACTTTAGTAATCCACAATGACCTGGGGCCTGTTGCACAAAACTAGGATAAGGGATTAAGCCAGGATATCTTGGTGATCCTGGCTCAATTGATCCGTAATCCGGTTGCACTAAAGATGGATAGGGGGCAGGAGGATATGTTATGGTATAAATTACCATGGAGATTTATTCTGTGGAGCTAGCCTGCTCCAGACCAGGCTAAATTCCAGGATCTATTTAATCTCATCCCTAATGTCAGTCAGCAGTCACCACAAATGGAAACCAATAGTTATTTCACTGCTCACTATACATTGTTATCACATATAACTAGACCCACTGTTATTATTTAAACGTTTGTGATCATTAATTTCAATGATTTTGGATAAAAAATGATTTTTAGATGATGTTGCTATCATTAGATAATTTACAGTTTCCCATAGACTATAAGGCTATATATAAAATGATAGAATATTAGGGCCACAGAGGGGAAAAAAACACAAGTCATAATATTGTAACCAGTTGTTTTAAAGGAGGACAGTTGTTAAAATGACAGATGTGGGCATTTCGTGAAATTGTACTTCAGTATGGTTTCATAAACAAAGACATGCTGATGTGCCAGAATATTAAGTATCACATTGTCATAAGTATCAAAACAATATGTAGCTTTTCTGCAGAAAGAACCAGCCTCATAAATTTATGACTTTATCCTTTTTCTTCAGTGTGGCCCTAGTACTCTGTCATATAAACAAATACACATTCCATATGAATATAAAAACACAATGTGTAACATTATGTTCCTTTATTGAATAAGGACAAAACAAAGCAGGTAAACCATCAGCTCCTTTCGAAACTGAAGTCACAGTGACTCTACAAGATGGAAAGCACAGAATCCAAGCATATTATACAAAATGATACATACACATTCAAAGGTCTGTATATAACACACCCTGCATGTCTGCACACTAAAATAAATGCAGGACAAATCCATACACATCAACTGAACAGACAAATGAATGGATGCAGTAGCCTCCCTGCAGCCTTGTATTACACACAGTATACCGCACAAACATCATAAGAGGCCAAATTCGTCAAAAAACGAACCCAAAAAAACCCAAATTCCTCTGCCACCGCAGGACATATTTAACCAAAATTGAAAGCACACATACTAACAAAAATAATTCAACACATATTGGTCCCTCAGCAGCCGACCACTGTCGTCATCAGGGAAGATTGCCGGATTGTCCCAGTCCATGGCTGGTGGCACTCTGGGGGCCCTCTCCTTCCTCAGGCAGGCCACATTGTGGAGGACAGCACAAGCCACAGTAATATCACATGCCCTAACAGGGCTGACCCTTAATTTGTGAAGGCAGTGAAAGCGTGCCTTCAGGAGGCCAAAGGTCATTTCAACTCTGGCCTTGGTCCTGGCATGGGCATGGTTGTAGGCCTGCTGTGCTTCCTGGGGGTCTGTGAAAGGTGTCAGGAGAAAAGGCTGGCAGCCATACCCCCTGTCTCCCAGCAACACACCAGAGAATTCACCTGTCAACACAAAATCTCATCATTACTACCTCATAAACACAGTGATATTCTTGACACAGCCATGATGGTTATAAATAGGGGTTGTGTGGCTTACCTTGTGATAGGCACTGATAGATTTCAGAGGCCCGAAAGATTCTGGAGTCATGGACTGAGCCAGGCCATTTTGCCACAACATTGCTGATCACACAGTCAGCATTGCAGACCATCTGAAATCATAAGATGAGGAATATTACACCAATCAATGCACATCACTGGCAATGCAGAGTGTTCGTCAATGGACAATATCAAAAAGTTATGTTCACCTGAACATTAATGCTGTGAAAGGATTTCCTATTCACAAAATCGGCCTCATGGGCACCTGAGGGGGCTTTTATCCTTATGTGTGTGCAGTCCACTGCACCAATGACATTGGGGAAACCTGTCACACAAAGTAATGAGTATCCTACTATGTGTTAACAGTTGTCCTGTAATTTGTAGATCCTCTTACCTGCAATCCTATAGAACTCCTCTTTGATGTCACAGAGTCTTCTGTGGCCAGGGAAGGAGATGAAGACATCTGCTAATGCTTTGATAGCCAGACACACACTCCTTATTGTGCGGCAAATTGTGGCCTTGTTCAGCTGTTCTGCATCCCCCACTGAGTACAGGAAGGCTCCACTAGCAAAAAAGCGCAAGGCCACACAAACCATTTGCTCCACACTCAGTGCATGGCTCCGTGCAGTGCGGTGCTTAATCCTGGGACCCAGTAGTCTGCATAGATACCTGATGCCATCTGCAGAAAACCTGTATCTTTCATATAGATGGTCATCAGGGAAGGCCAGTGGGTCCAACCGGTCCCTGAAGACCCTTTCTCGCCTGAAGGCTCTCCTCAGCACAAGTGCTTCTTCATCCACCACATCTCGCACGAATGGGCATGCCATTGTCAGAGCAGAAAGGAACACACAATTTTGGGCCTTCATATAGGCTAGTGGCCACACCTGGTGCTGGGGGGGTGGGCAAAAGAGGGCGATGCCTTATAACGATGACTTGGTTGTACTGATTGCTGGGAAAATAAAAAAAACCTTAGAAAGATGCCACCGTCCTGTGTGCTCACAATAAGAGCTCATATGTCATGGCTCACTTGACTTTACGAGAATATACCTAATTTTTATTTTGAGCTGTGTCATCTTCTTGGAGCTGGGGGAGGAAAGAAAAATAATGATTAATACATTTGTGTTACAGTTAGCATACAGTGTACATTGAAGGCATATCTCACCTCCCTCTCAAGTTTTTTTATTTCAAGGTCCAGTTTCCTAATTGTCCTCTTTTTTATTTCGGACTCCAGTGCAAGATTTTCCATCTTTTTCTTCTTGTACTGAATGTCTATGTCTGCCAGTTCTATTTGGCGCCGGAGGTGGTTGCCATACAACTTTCTGATAGCTTGTGAGCTCTGTGAACACAATACAATTAGCGCAGCTGGAATTTGGCAGGATGTGGTGTCCTTTTATTAATACGCACTATGTTGCCAGGCTGGTTTTCCCACTGTATAGCATCTGGGTCCTGTAAAAGAAATTAGATTTTTTGATTTTGATGAGGACTCCTCACCATTGTAGAGTAAATAGTACTTTCACAGTCTTAACATGATACCTCATGCCTTCTGGAATCCAGAGAGATGGTCTCCTCCTCATCATCGTCTCCATCATGTGCTGTTGCTGCTGCACTGGGGCCTTCACCCTATCACATTTAATCGGATTCATATTGAAGCTAGTAGACAAGACATGCCAGGCCTACAGTATGCCTTTGATGGAGTACTCACTGGATCAGCATCGTCTGGTGCTTGTGCTGGTGGCTCTAACAGGAACACAGTGCTGCCAGACACTGCAAGGCAATAGGTAAACCAAAGTCAGACAGTCCAAATTGATTCAATATGAATGTGGTTGTATCCCATGTAGAGATGGAAGGACATACCTTGAATGAAGCGGGTGGCATCTTGGGAGGAACCGATGCTCGTCTCTTTCCCCCCAGGGATCCCCTCTAAGACGGGCCTGCCTTTATTTAGCTCCAAGGCCATGTCCTCTGCTGGGGTAAGGTCAGCCTTTGGTGACCCACCACCCGTGCCTTGTCTGTGGGTATTCTTTTTCACTGCTAAAACAGTACAGACAATGTGTGAGCAGGCACCTTCTGGGTACAATATATGCTTGTGCTTTGTTAAATATTAGTCAGGGACCATACCATTCTGCAGAATGTTCTTGTATTTGATTTTGACCTGCTGCCATGTCCGTTTTGGCCCGTTCATGTTTAATCTACACACACACACACACACACACACACATTTAATGGAGTCACACTGCAAAAAATTACTTGGTATTTTTGTCTTGTTTTCAGTAAAAATATCAAAAAATGTATCATAGCTTTATACAGTGTGATGGAGTTACTTTACACAATTTCACTCATATCTGCAGTGCATTTCAATTAAAAATTTAACCGTTTCATAATTACAGTACAACTGCATTTTTGGAGATGTGAATTAAATATTTGAATTGTAATTGTGATGTTTCAGCGGAGCGGTGAGTGTGTAATTGTGCACTACTTACGCATTCAGGCGGTCTGCAATACTTTGCCACGCTTTTTCTCTTTGCTTTATCACTGTGGCGGTGTTGCCTTTCTTCTTAATTATATCTTTTACCTCCTCGTATGCCTCCATGAGGATTTGTGCTTCCGACGGGGAAAAGTACGCGGCTCTAGTTGCCATGGTAAATCAGTTAATCTGTGATCTGTGGCGGGGTCTATTTGAGTGAGCCGTGAGCGCGCACCTATCCAGGATTGGTTTCACCTGGCTTAATGAATCCGTGTCTGCTCATCCTGGCTTGGTCTTTGTGCAACCAATTAAGCCTGGACGCACATGTTTTGGCTTCATTGAGCTCAGCTGAGTCATTTATCCCGGATGTCTTAATTCTACTTTTGTGCAACAGGCCCCGGGTGATGTAACAGTCTAATATTTACATTGTCTTCCATATTCCTACAGATACCTTGTAACTGGAGATTCCTTCAAAACGATTGCCTACAGTTACCGTGTAGGGCACTGCAAGGTTGGGTGACCAGGGTCATCAGGGACTGCCTCCTGGAGGAATTCAGGTGTGTGAAGGCTACCTGTGTCCTGCGTAACTTCATGCGGATGGACACGAGGACCAGGAGGGGATCTGCAGCTCGCCGCCGTGTCCCAGAGGAGGAGTCTGCTGCTCTGCAGGATGTTTCAAGGATGGGGTCCAACAACGCAGCAAGAGAGGCAATCCTTGTGCAGGAGATCTTCACCTCCTATTTCTTCAACGAGGGTACTGTTCCCTGGCAACACTATAGACTACACTATGCACAACCAAAAGCTCTTTTAAGAGGGTGCTGTTCCCTGGCAACACTATAGACTACACTATGCACAACCAAAGGCTCTTTTAAGAGGGTGCTGTTCCCTGGCAACACCATAGACTACACTATGCACAACCAAAGGCTCTTTTAAGAGCCATCCACATTGCAATAAGATTATTCTTCCATTTACTTAGCTATGTCAACTGCAGTTATTCAATTCACAGTTTCTCTCCCTTTGATTTCTACTTCTCAGGTGAGGGTGCTGTTTAGGTAAGGGTGTGATGTCTGAGCAAAAACAAAACAGGCTGTTTTAAATCACCCATATTGAAAAAATGTAGAACAATTAGACACCCTATAACCCACACCTACACACTCATGTATCAATCTGATTGATGGATTGTGTTGTGCAGTAAGCAGGTTCAGGTGTATAACTGTGGCTCCTTCCACCTTCAAAGAATAGGCAAGAGGGCCAACCATGGAGAATAGTAAGACACTTCATTATTTCTATAACTACACTATATTGTTTGTGGGTCATTTCATGTTTTTCAGCATAAAGTACTCTGCAGCCACTTAGTGTGGTGTGGACACCAGGTGATGCCACACACAGATTCCTGTTGAACATTGTGGCTTTAACTACCTTTCTCAATAACAGTCTCTCTCCTTCACTTCATCCCTCTCTCCCCTTCTCCCTAAATCCTCTAGGTTATATCAGCTGTGTCGGTGAACCCCTCCTGCATCTGAACTGGCTACATAGAGGGCACAGCATGATCAGATGTGAGAGGTCACTTGGTCAGGTCAACAGGAAGTATTATTAAAGAGATGCTTTACATTGAAATACAGATTGATGCAGTAGTCCCAGAGTTAATGATCCCAGGTCAGTTTATATTATACAGGAAATATTATTAAAGAGATGCTTTACATTGAAATACAGAGATGCAGTAGTCCCAGAGTTAATGATCCAAGGTCAGTTTTGCATTTCACCTCCTGATTGATGACTAACAATGTTAGAATTAAAAATAAAAAACACAAGGCTTAAACATGCTCTCTCTCCATCTGTCTCTCGTCTGCAGATATGTTTTGATGTGAGAGGATGCCAACCCCCAGTCCCATCATCGCCACCTCACCTGCTTTTAAGATAACCTTTAGGCCGACGTGAAACATTAGTATGTAATTGTGATGAACTGAGAGAATATTTAGGTAGCACTGTGATTCATTAATCATGTGCTGCCTTCCCTGCTCCTATGTGCTTACCTCTTTCCCTTTCTGTCTTTTACACCTCTCTCTCCACCTCCTCTTTCTTCCTCTGTTTTTATAATGCACAACAGATGTGCATTGAAGTACAGATTGAATTTGTATTTATAACACTTGGATAATGAGCTTTTCAATAAAGCGTTTCACATTCTCTACTGGTTGAAATGAAGTGTAATGTGATGAAATACTCCACCTATCCTGTGTTTATCAGATCAATGCAGATGAAGGGCATTAGATATTGAGATGAACCGGTGTTGGAGTATTTACATGATGCATAGGAAGTGTAGTGTACTGTTTTTTTAACATTATATTTCTGTATATATGAATTAACTAGTTAAATCCTGTTTCTAGTCTATTAGTTACAATGTGTAAACATTGATGTCCCAGGACCAAGATTGGGAAACACTGTTGAAGTGTACAATTATAATACATACATGAAGACACAGCGTCATTCAAATACTGGAATTTGATACTCCTGGTATTGGATATGACTGAAAAATAATCTCAAAGACATTCATACCTATACTGCACCTTTATTTGCCAAGGTAGAGTACATGATCAGTGAATATATTAAATGTACAGGCTACAATGTGGGGATCTCATGCATGGTAATAACTACATGTATATACGACTTGCATCCTTGGCACAACATGATATTATATTCTACTCAATCCATAGGCTTCATTAATGTCATTCAGACTGTTTTGAAGTTGATACAACTGGCTGTGATAGCTGAGGTTCATAGCTAGGTTCTGAACTAATATGTATACCAAACGTTTGGGTCCATACACAGATCGGCTAGCTAGCTAGCTACACATCCATGGGCATACAGGGCTTTTAATCATCCACTGCACAATAAGCAAGAACATAGCTAGCTACGTGATTTCATCTATCTGCATGGCAAATATCAGCAAGGAAAGCTTACAAAATTGTACATTCAATTTGCAGTAAAATCTTCAGCTAGCTAGATTCTTTACATCCACTGTTACACAAAACGACAGTCTGGTTTGCTGGTTGTTTCAGGAGTCCCTAAACAACCAGAATTACAATTTCATACTCATGTCACAACACCCATAAAGCTAGCCAGCTAGCTGGCTAATGTTAGCTAGTCAGCTAGCTGGCTAAATCACGATTTCCGTAAATTGATTTTATGTTAAAAAAAAATGCATAATCGTTTGTCTCTACATGAACTAACATTCCTGTCAACTGTACATGTTTTTGCATGATTTTTTATGACGTTATAATTCCTTACAGTTGCTTCCATCCTACAGTTCTGTGTAGGGGTTCCCCTCTCTCCTAGTATTTCTGTTCGTCATCTTTGATTCAGTTCAGTGTATGCGTACCCCTCTCTCCTAGTATTTCTGTCCGCCATCTTTGATTCAGTTCTGTGTAGGCTTACCCCTCTCTCCTAGTATTTCTGTTCGCCATCTTTGATTCAGTTCAGTGTATGCGTACCCCTCTCTCCTAGTATTTCTGTCCGCCATCTTTGATTCAGTTCAGTTCTGTGTAGAGGTTCCCCTCTCTTCTAGTATTTCTGTTCGCCATCTTTGATTCAGTTCAGTGTATGCGTACCCCTCTCTCCTAGTATTTCTGTCCGCCATCTTTGATTCAGTTCAGTTCTGTGTAGAGGTTCCCCTCTCTCCTAGTATATCTTTGCTGAAGAAAGTCTAACAGTCACTAGTGCAGCAGCAGCCTCCCCCGGTCCTAGTACCGGCCTTGTAAGAAGTTTAAGATGCGATGGAACGGTTGACGAAAATGAGAAATCACAGAAAAAATATATTGACTGATATTGATTTATTTAGGGGGGTGGCTAATTAATATTTTAGGACTAGCTACGTCCCTGATTCCTACCTCCTTTTTGTCTGAACATGAAATTGACATTTTACTCAACTGCGTTACCCACTCCATTCAGCAGATTGCGGTCTGCGACTTTAAGGCAATGCTGCTACTGTGACGTATAATCTAGTGGACGGAACGCTTCTTTCAACAGCAGCAACATTTCGTCAGCCACATCGGTAGCTTGCTAGACAAAATAGACCAACCAATAAAGCTCTTTAGACGCTTTAGTGTATATTAGCCACCGTATTTTAAACCCACTTCTGTCGTATAGTTAGTTATCCGTTTTAATTTCATATTTACGGTATTGTTTTTATTCATCTTGCGGACTGGTTAAGTTAGCATTAGCCTAGCTAGCTAACATCTCCAACCATGAGGTCACTAAACTACTCTCTTGTTAATGAAGAGGAGGACTGCTGGACGGAGAAAGAAGCTCTCGTCAAAGAGGAGAAGGAAGAGGAGGATATCACAGTAAAACAAGAATTAGAGGTGGAGGCTGTTACCGTGAAAAAAGAAGAGAAAGACGTTTCAGTGAAAGAAGAGGAAGATGCGTTCAGAGTTAAAGAGGAAGAAGATTTTACAGTAAAAGAAGAGGAGGAGGATGCAGCTTTTTGGGTGAAAGAGGAGGAGGAGGAAACTGGATATCTGGGCCCGGTTTCCCAAACGCATCTTAAGGCATCCAATGGTTCTAAGGATGAACTTAGCCATAATATGGTTTTGAGAGACCGTTCCCTGATTAACACAAGTAAGTACTGTCTTAAAAACAGAGACACAAACTCTGCAGTTGTTGAACTGATGTTTAATTTTTTTTATTTAACCTTTATTTAACCAGGTGGCTATGATGTCATAATGATAGTTTAACCAGGTGATCATGATGTCATAATGATAGTTTAACCAGGTGGCCATGATGTCATAATGATAGTTTAACCAGGTAGGCCATGATGTCATAATGATAGTTTAACCAGGTAGGCCAGTTGAGAACACGTTCTCAATTACAACTGCGACCTGGCCAAGATAAAGCAAAGCAGTGTGACACAGACAACAACACAGAGTTACACATGGAATAACATACAATAAACAAGCCAATAACACAATAAGCAAGTCAATGACAGTAGAAAAAAAGTAAGTCTATATATAGTGTGTGCAAAAGGCATGAGGAGGTAGGCAATAAATAGGCCATAGTAGCGAAGAATTACAATTTAGCAGATTAACACTGGAGTGATAAATGAGCAGATGATGATGTGCAAGTAGAGATACTGGTGTGCAAAAGAGCAGAAAAGTAAATAAAACAGTTTGGGGATGAGGTAGGTAGATTGGGTGGACTATTTACAGATGGACTATGTACAGCTGCAGCGATCGGTTAGCTTCTCAGATAGCTGATGTTTAAAGTTGGTAAGGGAAATATAAGTCTCCAGCTTCAGCGATTTTTGAAATTCGTTCCAGTCATTGGCAGCAGAGAACTGGAAGGATGTGTGGTGGTAAAGGGGAAATCTGCAATTGCTACATCCATATTTTGACTTTTAAACTATTTATTTCTAGCCATTGATTCTTGAAGAATATAACACATGCCTCATGAGTTTAGTTCATCTGTTTGCCCCATCAGAACCCCAAATAAGCTTTTTTTACTCCAATGTTTAGCAACAATGTAAATCAACACTGTATAGCCTCAACATGGTTAAAACTATAATGTTGATATCATGGATGGTCAGTCCTTGCATCCATAGGTCTGTCTATGAATTTGAAAGTAGTTACATTTCTCCAGCCCCATCCATCATCTTATTTTTATTTTATTTTTTATTTTACCGTTATTTTACCAGGTAAGTTGACTGAGAACACGTTCTCATTTGCAGCAACGACCTGGGGAATAGTTACAGGGGAGAGGAGGGGGATGAATGAGCCAATTGTAAACTGGGGATTATTAGGTGACCATGATGGTTTGAGGGCCAGATTGGGAATTTAGCCAGGACACCGGGGTTAACACCCCTACTCTTACGATAAGTGCCATGGGATCTTTAATGACATCAGAGAGTCAGGACACCCGTTTAACGTCCCATCCGAAAGACGGCACCCTACACACAGGGCAGTGTCCCCAATCACTGCCCTGGGGCATTGGGATATTTTATTAGACCAGAGGAAAGAGTGCCTCCTACTGGCCCTCCAATACCACTTCCAGCAGCATCTGGTCTCCCATCCAGGGACTGACCAGGACCAACCCTGCTTAGCTTCAGAAGCAAGCCAGCAGTGGTATGCAAAACAGTGGTGGAATTACAGCTTTGTTATTGGTTGATTGATTCTTGTGTGGCTTTTTTAAAGGGACAACCTAGCATTTAAACAGCAACAAAATGGCTGCCCAGAGACTTGGTTTGGTAAACAGCTGAGGGATGGGGGCTGGAGAAATGTAACCACTCTCAAATTCATAGAGAAAGCTATTGTATCAACCGTAATCCAACACCTAGCGACCTCGTCAAGAAGTTCAGACATCTTGGCATAACAGTTATAAGGTGTTGGCTTGACAGTCGCTGGACCCAGGTTTGAGTTCAGCTCAGAGCAACCCCCTGAATTCACTACACTATGAATACAAGGACTGGCCATGCATGATGTCATAATGATAGTTTAACCAGGTTTCTAGGCTATATAGTATATTCTAGAATTCATCCATGATGTCATAATGATAGTTTAACCAGGTTTCTAGGATATATAGTATATTCTAGAATTCATCCATGATGTCATAATGATAGTTTAACCAGGTTTCTAGGCTATTTTGTATATTCTAGAATTCATCCATGATGTCATAATTATAGTTTAACCAGGTTTCTAGGATATATAGTATATTCTAGAATTCATCCATGATGTCATAATTATAGTTTAAACAGGTTTCTGGGATATATAGTATATTCTAGAAGTCATCCATGATGTCATAATGATAGTTTAACCAGGTTTCTGGGATATATAGTATATTCTAGAATTCATCCATGATGTCATAATGATAGTTTAACCAGGTTTCGAGGCTATATAGTATATTCTAGAATTCATCCATGATGTCATAATGATAGTTTAACCAGGTTTCTAGGATATATAGTTTATTCTAGAATTGCCAGTGTAGATTTCCTGTGGGGGTCAAATTGTTAGAGCTGTTGATAAGTCATTGTATAATTTTCAGCCAATTTATTTTCTTGCCATTACATCAATACAGCCCAACCAGAAGAGAAGAAACTCTTCCCGATCCACCTCCTGACGGCCTTCATAAATTCTGACGTTGCTGGTAATAGGCTACACAAGCAGTCAGCAAACTACATTTTGAGTGCAAATGTATCTTACCATTTCTACTGATCTGGTGCCAGTTATGATTTTCATATGTTCATTTTACTGGAACAGTTTCATTTAATTTATAATAGTATCTCAAAATCATTGTCTGTGATTAATCTACATTCTATCTAAATGAAAATTATACAAATCTAAAAGTAACTTTTATAGCCCACTATGTAAAAAATTGCCTACATAAAGCCAACACATAAAAACATTGCATTCTGCATTTAGAAAATATCCTGATAAAAATATCTTGCATATCACTTTGGCTGCACATGGCCTGTCTACAACAAGCTTGCATCATTGTATAAAATATTCTAGGCCCTCAGTTTCCTGCTCCAGTGAGTTCTGGACAGACACAGCTGTAGGCTATTTGTGTAAGGGATAAGAAATAATCAGGTATTTTATGACATTTCCACTGGATCAGAGCATTACATTTTTCCCTTTCATGATGAGTGGTTATCGAAAGGGCGAGAGCTGGAAATATTTTTCAAATACTTTAAGGAACTATTGTCATTTGAAATTGATTTTGATTAGACTTTGTTTACATGCTGTTAGAGGTGAAGAGAAATGTGCTTTGAGAAGCTCCACAACTCATTAGTGGTGCAGCATTAAGACAATCAGAAATACTATCAGACATCCCCAAATGGGCACATTTATAGGCCTTCATTTGCGCTCAGGCCAGGTAGACTAGTCCTACTTCTATATGCGTAATCAGGTGTGCGTCCTTACTCAAAATTGACAGGAGTGTTTCAAATGAAAGACAATGAATAAATTGACAAAACTGACGCATTTAGTGTCTCCTTATGTTACGCTGGGAAAACAGTTTTCATGGACAATGATGATTCATGGAATCCTAAATAACTTCAGAGTTTGCAAAATCCAATGGTTTTAACCGAGAGTCACCTTAACTTTATTGACACCCAAATGGATACTGTCATTAACGCGGTTCTTCAATAATTACACACCATTCTTAATACTGTAGCTGTTCAACCAGCAAACATCACGACATGCAACAACAAGCAAAGTGCTTCTTCATTCATTACTCTGGTAAAGACAGTTATGCCGTCCTCCACGTTGGATCCAACATCCCTAACAAATTGATGTTTATAATTTTATTGTCTGCTTGATTTACAGTAAGGTCTCGTTAGTCTGTTGGCACACAGAGATACTTTGCTCATAATGTGTAGAGAACTGTTCCTTGATGGATAGGCTATTGTACAACACACAGAGCTATTTTCCTTTATTCAGGACATTTAGAATGACAACACATTACAGAGTAGCCTAGTGGGATTATTCACAAAATTATCTGGTGATCAGGTTATGAAATGTCATGACAAAGACATTTTAGTTTCCATGTTTCACCTGAAATATTAAATGATTTATAGTCCTAGGTCTATGTTATTGTTAGGTGAAGTTATGGGTCCTACAGTAGGTCTATGTTGTTGTTAGGTGAAGTTATGGGTCCTACAGTAGGTCTATCTTGTTGTTAGGTGAAGTTATGGGTCCTACAGTAGGTCTATGTTGTTGTTAGGTCAAGTTATGGGCCAATTTGTTAAACACTTAATGTACAAACCCTCAGTTTCAGGCTGATGGCAAAGCTAGCTAAAGAGCATTTTACTGGTTGAAGTGTTTTATAAGTATAAAGCAGTTGATTTGCGGCAATAACACAAACATATTAAGCAGGAGATTCAAACGATCGTTACAGTTATTATCCAAAAGTAATGTGAAATGCACTCATAAGCAACCTGTAAATGGAGGCTGTTTTTGCTGTCAGCCTATGAGAACTCCCCTGAGTTTTCCCCCATGGTGGTGAATTAGTGAATAGACACAGAACTTAATGTGAGTTTCCTTGAGTAGCACTCCTGATCTTGCGCTGTAATATTCAGAATACATTGTGGAAAACTAAAATCTTTCTTCACCATTTTTGTTCCAGGCAGATATACTACATCCATAACTAGTGGTTTCCTCATTAGCAGGGAGGAGTTTCTACGACCAGATATACTACACCCATAACTAGTGGTTTCCTCATTAGCAGATATACTACATCCATAACTAGTGGTTTCCTCATTACCAGATATACTACATCCATAACTAGTGGTTTCCTCATTAGCAGATATACTACATCCATAACTAGCGGTTTCTGCAATCAAATTGTGTGTGCATCGCCCTCGTGCTGCAATTTTAGCACAGAACACAGAAAGGGGCCTTTTTTGGAGACCAAAGGTCGTCTGGTCTGGCACACTGCTTAGGTCTTGACTGTCTTAAGACAATTGTAAAATAATTTAACAGACATCAATTGTTGTACAACTGCATGGGTACGCTCTGGGCATCACCTTTTACCTCAAATAAACAGTGGATTTCTGCTGTTGTGGGCCTTTAACCGTCTGACTTTGTTGTTCACACAGGAGAGATACGGGACTATCGTGGATCCTCTGGGGAGCCTCAACAACAACATGATGCTGAAGAGGCAGAGAAGAGTCTCTCCACATCAGAACACCTCAAGAAACACCAGTGGAGACCCACAGGGAAGAAATCTCACCGCTGCTCTGACTGTGGGAAGAGATTCACCTCATCAGGCATTAAAATTCATCAGAGAATCCACACAGGAGAGAAACCTTATATCTGTGGTCAATGTGGGAAGAGATTCACCTCATCAGTAAAACTTAAAATACATAAAAGACATCACACAAGAGAGAAACCATATGGCTGTGCAGTCAGTCAGTCAGAATGTCACAATGTAGAACCCTAAACGTTTGCCCCCTTATCAATTGGTTTCAACATGATATGGATATTAGGCTCATTGGGGGAAATCCAGGCTCTGAATTGAAAGAGTACTATTTATGTGATTCAACACAGTGACTAACAAAAAAAGAGTTGTCCTCTAACCAGTGATGTACACATTATTCCCAGAATCAACTGATTTCAACATAATATCGATGAGTGATGACAAATAAGTGTTGTGTTCCTTTGTTTAGCGACCCCTAAATTTAAATGCATCACTCCAATATGTAGCTGACTGTCTTCTGCAGGTTGTCCTCTAACCAGTGAGCTAAAATATATCTCCCTTTTCCATGTTTTTTAGTTGTGTTAGTTTCAACAGCACGTACAACCTGATTTCCCCCATAATCGATATCAGTGATTTATTGCTACTTGTCAAAACAACAGTGTTTTTGGTGCTTGTGCAGTTTATAAGGAGCTTGTTTTAAAAAAAGACAATTATTGTGGCAGATGTTTGTGTATTTACCACATGTTAGGTTTTCAATTTATCCCAAACTGTTTCTGCATATTGGTTATTGATTTGGACACGTTAAAACTATGTTTTGACATTGGGCTATCCCACTTAGCAAAATGTAATTGAAAAGCCGTTGAAAATAATACTATGCAATCAAATATTTCATATAACATTTAGTAATGAAAATTATTCATGCAACCAACTGATAATTTTTTTGTACAATTATATTGACATTGTTGCCCTGTTTTTAGAAAATCAAGGGTCATTCTCACATGTGCCAAACCAAATGTACTAGAGCATGACATTGGGGACTGGGCCCCGATCCAACAACATGCCTATCGAGTGAACTCTGAAAAGAGAGAGAAGCTCCGCAGTGAGGTGGAAAGTTACTACGGATATTGCAGGAGTTTCCTCTTGAAATCAGACATGTCTGTGGTGAGAACAACCTGGGGCCTGTTGCACAAAAGTAGAATTAAGACATCCGGGATAAATGACTCAGCTGAGCTCAATGAAGCCAAAACATGTGCGTCCAGGCTTAATTGGTTGCACAAAGACCAAGCCAGGATGAGCAGACACGGATTCATTAAGCCAGGTGAAACCAATCCTGGATAGGTGCGCGCTCACGGCTCACTCAAATAGACCCCGCCACAGATTAACTGATTTACCAACTAGAGCCGCGTACTTTTCCCCGTCGGAAGCACAAATCCTCATGGAGGCATACGAGGAGGTAAAAGATATAATTAAGAAGAAAGGCAACACCGCCACAGTGATAAAGCAAAGAGAAAAAGCGTGGCAAAGTATTGCAGACCGCCTGAATGCGTAAGTAGTGCACAATTACACAGTCACCGCTCCGCTGAAACATCACAATTACAATTCAAATATTTAATTCACATCTCCAAAAATGCAGTTGTACTGTAATTATGAAACGGTTAAATTTTTAATTGAAATGCACTGCAGATATGAGTGAAATTGTGTAAAGTAACTCCATCACACTGTATAAAGCTATGATAAATTTTTTGATATTTTTACTGAAAACAAGACAAAAATACCAAGTAATTTTTTGCAGTGTGACTCCATTAAATGTGTGTGTGTGTGTGTAGATTCAACATGAACGGGCCAAAACGGACATGGCAGCAGGTCAAAATCAAATACAAGAACATTCTGCAGAATGGTATGGTCCCTGACTAATATTTAACAAAGCACAAGCATATATTGTACCCAGAAGGTGCCTGCTCACACATTGTCTGTACTGTTTTAGCAGTGAAAAAGAATACCCACAGACAAGGCACGGGTGGTGGGTCACCAAAGGCTGACCTTACCCCAGCAGAGGACATGGCCTTGGAGCTAAATAAAGGCAGGCCCGTCTTAGAGGGGATCCCTGGGGGGAAAGAGACGAGCATAGGTTCCTCCCAAGATGCCACCCGCTTCATTCAAGGTATGTCCTTCCATCTCTACATGGGATACAACCACATTCATATTGAATCAATTTGGACTGTCTGACTTTGGTTTACCTATTGCCTTGCAGTGTCTGGCAGCACTGTGTTCCTGTTAGAGCCACCAGCACAAGCACCAGACGATGCTGATCCAGTGAGTACTCCATCAAAGGCATACTGTAGGCCTGGCATGTCTTGTCTACTAGCTTCAATATGAATCCGATTAAATGTGATAGGGTGAAGGCCCCAGTGCAGCAGCAACAGCACATGATGAAGACGATGATGAGGAGGAGACCATCTCTCTGGATTCCAGAAGGCATGAGGTATCATGTTAAGACTGTGAAAGTACTATTTACTCTACAATGGTGAGGAGTCCTCATCAAAATCAAAAAATCTAATTTCTTTTACAGGACCCAGATGCTATACAGTGGGAAAACCAGCCTGGCAACATAGTGCGTATTAATAAAAGGACACCACATCCTGCCAAATTCCAGCTGCGCTAATTGTATTGTGTTCACAGAGCTCACAAGCTATCAGAAAGTTGTATGGCAACCACCTCCGGCGCCAAATAGAACTGGCAGACATAGACATTCAGTACAAGAAGAAAAAGATGGAAAATCTTGCACTGGAGTCCGAAATAAAAAAGAGGACAATTAGGAAACTGGACCTTGAAATAAAAAAACTTGAGAGGGAGGTGAGATATGCCTTCAATGTACACTGTATGCTAACTGTAACACAAATGTATTAATCATTATTTTTCTTTCCTCCCCCAGCTCCAAGAAGATGACACAGCTCAAAATAAAAATTAGGTATATTCTCGTAAAGTCAAGTGAGCCATGACATATGAGCTCTTATTGTGAGCACACAGGACGGTGGCATCTTTCTAAGGTTTTTTTTATTTTCCCAGCAATCAGTACAACCAAGTCATCGTTATAAGGCATCGCCCTCTTTTGCCCACCCCCCCAGCACCAGGTGTGGCCACTAGCCTATATGAAGGCCCAAAATTGTGTGTTCCTTTCTGCTCTGACAATGGCATGCCCATTCGTGCGAGATGTGGTGGATGAAGAAGCACTTGTGCTGAGGAGAGCCTTCAGGCGAGAAAGGGTCTTCAGGGACCGGTTGGACCCACTGGCCTTCCCTGATGACCATCTATATGAAAGATACAGGTTTTCTGCAGATGGCATCAGGTATCTATGCAGACTACTGGGTCCCAGGATTAAGCACCACACTGCACGGAGCCATGCACTGAGTGTGGAGCAAATGGTTTGTGTGGCCTTGCGCTTTTTTGCTAGTGGAGCCTTCCTGTACTCAGTGGGGAATGCAGAACAGCTGAACAAGGCCACAATTTGCCGCACAATAAGGAGTGTGTGTCTGGCTATCAAAGCATTAGCAGATGTCTTCATCTCCTTCCCTGGCCACAGAAGACTCTGTGACATCAAAGAGGAGTTCTATAGGATTGCAGGTAAGAGGATCTACAAATTACAGGACAACTGTTAACACATAGTAGGATACTCATTACTTTGTGTGACAGGTTTCCCCAATGTCATTGGTGCAGTGGACTGCACACACATAAGGATAAAAGCCCCCTCAGGTGCCCATGAGGCCGATTTTGTGAATAGGAAATCCTTTCACAGCATTAATGTTCAGGTGAACATAACTTTTTGATATTGTCCATTGACGAACACTCTGCATTGCCAGTGATGTGCATTGATTGGTGTAATATTCCTCATCTTATGATTTCAGATGGTCTGCAATGCTGACTGTGTGATCAGCAATGTTGTGGCAAAATGGCCTGGCTCAGTCCATGACTCCAGACTCTTTCGGGCCTCTGAAATCTATCAGTGCCTATCACAAGGTAAGCCACACAACCCCTATTTATAACCATCATGGCTGTGTCAAGAATATCACTGTGTTTATGAGGTAGTAATGATGAGATTTTGTGTTGACAGGTGAATTCTCTGGTGTGTTGCTGGGAGACAGGGGGTATGGCTGCCAGCCTTTTCTCCTGACACCTTTCACAGACCCCCAGGAAGCACAGCAGGCCTACAACCATGCCCATGCCAGGACCAGGGCCAGAGTTGAAATGACCTTTGGCCTCCTGAAGGCACGCTTTCACTGCCTTCACAAATTAAGGGTCAGCCCTGTTAGGGCATGTGATATTACTGTGGCTTGTGCTGTCCTCCACAATGTGGCCTGCCTGAGGAAGGAGAGGGCCCCCAGAGTGCCACCAGCCATGGACTGGGACAATCCGGCAATCTTCCCTGATGACGACAGTGGTCGGCTGCTGAGGGACCAATATGTGTTGAATTATTTTAGTTAGTATGTGTGCTTTCAATTTTGGTTAAATATGTCCTGCGGTGGCAGAGGAATTTGGGTTTTTTTTGGGTTCGTTTTTTTTACGAATTTGGCCTCTTATGATGTTTGTGCGGTATACTGTGTGTAATACAAGGCTGCAGGGAGGCTACTGCATCCATTCATTTGTCTGTTCAGTTGATGTGTATGGATTTGTCCTGCATTTATTTTAGTGTGCAGACATGCAGGGTGTGTTATATACAGACCTTTGAATGTGTATGTATCATTTTGTATAATATGCTTGGATTCTGTGCTTTCCATCTTGTAGAGTCACTGTGACTTCAGTTTCGAAAGGAGCTGATGGTTTACCTGCTTTGTTTTGTCCTTATTCAATAAAGGAACATAATGTTACACATTGTGTTTTTATATTCATATGGAATGTGTATTTGTTTATATGACAGAGTACTAGGGCCACACTGAAGAAAAAGGATAAAGTCATAAATTTATGAGGCTGGTTCTTTCTGCAGAAAAGCTACATATTGTTTTGATACTTATGACAATGTGATACTTAATATTCTGGCACATCAGCATGTCTTTGTTTATGAAACCATACTGAAGTACAATTTCACGAAATGCCCCACATCTGTCATTTTAACAACTGTCCTCCTTTAAAACAACTGGTTACAATATTATTACTTGTGTTTTTTTCCCCTCTGTGGCCCTAATATTCTATCATTTTATATATAGCCTTATAGTTTATGGGAAACTGTAAATTATCTAATGATAGCAACATCATCTAAAAATTATTTTTTATCCAAAATCATTGAAATTAATGATCACAAACGTTTAAATAATGACAGTGGGTCTAGTTATATGTGATAACAATGTATAGTGAGCAGTGAAATAACTATTGGTTTCCATTTGTGGTGACTGCTGACTGACATTAGGGATGAGATTAAATAGATCCTGGAATTTAGCCTGGTCTGGAGCAGGCTAGCTCCACAGAATAAATCTCCATGGTAATTTATACCATAACATATCCTCCTGCCCCCTATCCATCTTTAGTGCAACCGGATTACGGATCAATTGAGCCAGGATCACCAAGATATCCTGGCTTAATCCCTTATCCTAGTTTTGTGCAACAGGCCCCTGGTTGCTGATTGTCTCAAGGGGGGCAGTCAAAATGTTTTGTGTTTTGCGTTTTGCGTTTAGCCAGGGCATTGCCATGGATCACAGTTTATTTTTACTGCACGTTTTTACGTATTGGAGATGAGTTTTGTTTGGGCTCGTTCCAAGGGGACGAGAGTTCTAGAAGCTGGTGAGTTCTAGAAGCTATAGAAAGAAAAATCTTTGTGGGAATAATAAAAAATAAATATTGTTTGTAATTGTTGTTGCCAGTAGACAGACACCATGTTTATATTGGTGAAGGTGAAGCATTGTAGTTGATTATAATGTGAAATGGAAGTTGTTTTCTGTTGTTAGTGAGCATTCTCTTAAGGTGTTAGTTAGTCTTTCGTTTTTCCATTTATGTTTTGAGGTTGGACTTTAGCACGTATAGCTAGTTAGCACGTAGGACGCACTGATTGGTTTCACCTTGTTAGTTAGTATGTGTTACACCTGTGCTGGCTTGTCCATCTCGTTAGTGGGAAGGTGTTTCACCTGAGCCGGTCCAGTTTCTATTTAAGAGTGTCTGGCCCAGTGCTCCAGTTGTCTTGATAGATGTGGAGAGTCAACACCTTTAGTTGCTCCACCTTTTTGGTTTGCGTCCTGTCTTTAAGTTTGGTGTGTGTTTTTCTTTTGTTTGCCTCTTCTTGGGCAGATTTAGTGGGTCTCATGGTGGGTGTCTTTTAGGTCCCAGTTGTTGTTACTAGTCAACTTTCAGTGGACACCCCCATAGTGTCTTTGAGAACCCCTCCTAAAAAACAAGCTTATATTTTGGGTTGGATATTGCATCCAATTAGTGTTTTAATCAATGGCATTTCCATAGAATGCTCATTTGTCTTTCAGTTGTTAATCTTCTGTTTTTTTATCCTGTTATGTTTGTGTACTAAATATTTCTGGTTATTTTCATTGTTTTCTCCTGTGAAGCCATTGTGTTGCATCCATGTCTGAAATGTGCTGTATAAATAAAGCTTGATTTGATTTTAACAAATGAACCCAATGACTGACCTATCAACAGACTCTTGATCCATCTTAGTATGAAAATCAGTATCAATCCCACTTTTCAAGCCTGCTGAAGGCGTGGTGGAGTGGTAAACACCACCCCCGGCTCTACCAGGGGCTTGAGGTGGTCTCCCACAGCTCTGCTTATGTCATGTTCTGTGGCCTTGCTGTTCAATTTCTTGCCTGCCCCTGTAACACAGAAAGAAACACATTTAATCATATTATATAAAACACTCAAAGTAATGGATATGGAGCATCTATGGCCTCAGTTACACCTGGCACCTAAATGTGACTTCTGTCATCTGATCACTCCAAGCTGCATTCAGTTCAGATCTACCAGGATGGGCCTTTGACATAGTCTGGATGCAGTCAGGCCACTGAATATAAATAAGCAATGTGAAGAGATGGGGTGAATGAGTGGGGAAAAGTACATTTGACACAAATTACCTTCATAATATCAAAGAACAAATGTGTGTGCCTGAGGGGAAATTAACTTTCATACAGCCAAAAGGGGTGAGAAATTACACCAATACAATTTGCACTAACGTAAATAAACATAGATGATGGAACATATTCCTTTTTGCTTATGTGATGAACCACTAAGGGGACAAAAATATTTACCATCTAAACCATGTGTGACCTCTCACCTCTCTGGCTGTAGAAGTGTTCTTCCTAACCAGTCCCTCAGCAGCTCTCTGACTGAGCTCCACCCTCACTGGGTCTTCAGAGGAGAGGAAGGCTGAGGAGGGATGGAAGGATGAATGGATCAGTCAGTCAATAAAGTGTAGAGCTGCTGTCTGTGCTCTGACAAAATCACTATTTTAGTAGTTCATTAAAGTAAATAAGGCTTTATGACTGATGTATACTAACTATCAATCACTTAGATCATGTATTTTCAGGTAGCGATACATATTTGGGACGTCCCTAGCCCGTTTAAGTTGACATTTAAAATGGTTAAGTTAGGGGTTAAGGTTAGGGTTTAGTGTAGGGATGTCTCAAGAATCCCTAGAGAATACCCTAGAGTTAACTTGTTGTCTGAAAATAAAATGTACATTTTCCTCACCTGCGTCCAGTCAGCAGATGGACTAGATGCCGCTTAGGCCGCTCATTGTGACTCCGTCAAGAATTCAGCAGGGCAAGTTTGTATGAAGGTCTGGTTATTAAATGGGTACATAGTTCAATAGTAATATCCTCTAAAACGCTCTGGGGACAAACTTTGCTGCCCTGTTTCCAGTTGTCCACATGGCTGGGAGAACCTGTTCAAGTAAGTAAATAGATTTTGGAAATGTAAAGAAACAACGATGTATTATTAGCTAACTAGCTACAGTGTAGGCTAACTCTAATGAGCTGCTAAATGAGCTAGCTAGTTGGATAGATAGCTAAGTGAATTAAATATCATCAGCTGGCTGACTTCATATTAGCTACCTATCTTGATGTATTTATCACTGTAAAAAACAAACTCCAAATGCATTTGTAGGTAGCTAGCTAACAGCCATGGAGGGTGAAAGGATAGCAGCCCCTACTGTCAGTGAGAGAGGAGGCTATTCTGGATAGGGCAGGTACTTTTGTGTAGTTCCTGACCCTAGAAGTGAGGACGGAGATAATAGTAACATAATATTCAGTGTGGTGTAATTTGACTATAATGAAGTGTGTTTCTTGTGAGGTTTTCTGTCCTCAGATAAAGAGCGCTATGAAAGCCAGTCTACATATGAAGAGGTCCCAATGAAGAGCAGTGGTTCTCAGTCCTGGGGACTCAAAGAGGCACATTGTTGTTTTTGCCTCAGCACTGCACAGCTGATTCAAATGATCAACTCATCATCAAGCTTCAAGTGGTATTTATGTATTCATTTGTGATGCCATCCTTGATATGATCCTGTTATTGTCACATGCTACACATGTACATATGTGTGCCCATGCATCTATCAATCCAATGTTATCATGATTTGTTATCAGGGATATTATACTTTAGTAATCCACAATGACCTGTTGATGTAAAAGTCTAATAATGACATTGTCTTCCATATTCCTACAGATACCTTGTAACTGGAGATTTCTTCAAAACGATTGCCTACAGTTACCGTGTAGGGCACAGCAAGGTTGGGTGACCAGGGTCATCTGGGACTGCCTCCTGGAGGAATTCAGATGTGTGAAGGCTACCTGTGTCCTGCGTAACTTCATGAGGATGGACACGAGGACCAGGAGGGGATCTGCAGCTCGCCCCCGGGGCCCAGAGGAGGAGTCTGCTGCTCTGCAGGATGTTTCAAGGATGGGGTCCAACAACGCAGCAAGAGAGGCAATCCGTGTGCAGGAGATCTTCACCTCCTACTTCTTCAAAGAGGGTGCTGTTCCCTGGCAACACCATAGACTACACTATGCTCAACCAAAGACTCTTTTAAGAGGGTGCTGTTCCTTGGCAACACCATAGACTACACTATGCACAACCAAAGGCTCTTTTAAGAGGGTGCTGTTCCTTGGCAACACCATAGACTACACTATGCACAACCAAAGGCTCTTTTAAGATCCATTCACATTGCAATAAGATTATTCTTCCATTTACTTAGCTATGTCAACTTCAGATATTCAATTCATAGTTTCTCTCCCTTTGATTTCTACTTCTCAGGTGAGGGTGCTGTTTAGGTAAGGGTGTGATGTCTGTGCAAAAACAAAACAGGCTGTTTTATATTACTAATATTGAAAAAATGTAGAACAATTAGACACCCTATAACCCACACCTACACACTCATGTATCAATCTGATTGATGGATTGTGTTGTGCAGTAAGCAGGCTCAGGTGTATAACTGTGGCTCCTTCCCCCTTCAAAGAATAGGCAAGAGGGCCAACCATGGAGAATAGTAAGACACTTCATTATTTCTATAACTACGCTATATTGTTTGTCCTTGTGTGTCCGTTCATGTTTTTCACCATAAAGTACTCTGCAGCCACTTAGTGTGGTGTGGACACCAGGTGAGGCCACACACAGATTCCTGTTGAACACTGTGGCTTTAACTACCTTATTTTCTCAATAACAGTCTCTCTCCTTCACTTCATCCCTCTCTCCCCTTCTCCCTAAATCCTCTAGGTTATATCAGCTGTGTCGGTGAACCACTCCTGCATCTGAACTGGCTACATCGAGGCACAGCATGGTCAGAGGTGAGAGGTCACTTGGTCGGGTCAACAGGAAGTATTATTAAAGAGATGCTTTACATTGAAATACAGAGAGATGCAGTAGTCCCAGAGTTAATGATCCCAGGTCAGTTTATATTATACAGGAAGTATTATTAAAGAGATGCTTTACATTGAAATACAGATAGATGCAGTAGTCCCAGAGTTAATGATCCCAGGTCAGTTTATATTATACAGGAAGTATTATTAAAGAGAGGCTTTACATTGAAATACAGACAGAGATGCAGTAGTCCCAGAGTTAATGATCCAAAGTCAGGTTTGCATTTCACCTCCTGATTGATGATTAACAATGTCAGAATAAAAAAATAAAAACACAAGGCTTAAACATGCTCTCTCTCTCCATCTGTCTCTCGTCTGCAGATATGTTTTGATGTGAGAGGATGCCAACCCCCAGTCCCATCATCGCCACCTCACCCTCTTTTAAGATAACCTTTGGGCCGACTAGAGACACTTATGTAATTGTGATGAACTGAGAGAATATTTATGTAGCACTGTGTTTCATTAATCATGTGCTGCCTTCCCTGCTCCTATCTGCTTACCTCTTTCCCTTTCTGTCTTTCACACCTCTCTCTCCACCTCCTCTTTCTTCCTCTGTTTTTATAATGCACAACAGATGTGCATTGAAGTACAGATTGAACTTGTATTTACAACACTTGGATAATGAGCTTTTCAATCAAGCGTTTCACATTCTCTACTGGTTGAAATGAAGTGTAATTTGATGAAATACTCCACCTATCCTGCGTTTATCAGATCATGCAGATGAAGGGCATTAGATGTTGAGATGAACCGGTGTTGGAGTATTTACATGATGCATAGGAAGTGTAGTGTTCTGTTTTTAACATTATATTTCTGTATATATGAATTAACTAGTTAAATCCTGTTTCTAGTCTATTAGTTACAATGTGTAACCATTGATGTCCCAGGACCAAGATTGGTAAACATTGTTGAAGTGTATAATTGTAATACATCCATGCAGCCACAGCGTCTTTCAAAGACTGGAATTTGATTCTCCTGGTATTGGATATGACTCAAAAATAATCTCAAAGACATTCATACCTAAACTGCACCTTTATTTGCCAAGGTAGAGTACATGATCAGTGAATATATTAAATGTACAGGCTACAATGTGGGGATCTCATGCATGGTAATAACTACATGTATACAATAACTACTTGCATTCTTGGCACAACATGATATTATATTCTACTCAATCCATAGGCTTCATTAATGTCATTCAGACTGTTTTGAAGTTGATACAACTGGCTATGATAGCTGAGGTTCATAGCTAGGTTCTGAACTAATATGTATACCAAACGGTTGGGTCCATGCACAGATCGGCTAGATAGCTAGCTACGCATCCATGGGCATACAGGGATTTTAATAATCCACTGCACAATAAGCAAGAACATAGCTAGCTACGTTATTTCATCTATCTGCATGGTAAATATCAGCAAGGAAAGCTTACAAAATTGTACATTACATTTGCAGTAAATTCTTCAGCTAGCTAGATTCTTTACATCCACTGTTTCACAAAACGAAAGCCTGGTTTGATGGTTGTTTCAGGAGTCCCTAAAACAACCAGAATTACAATGTCATACTCATGTCACAACACCCATAAAGCTAGTCAGCTAGCTGGCTAAATCACGATTTTCGTAAATTAATTTTATGTTAAAAAAATGCATAATCGTTTGTCTCTACATGAACTAACATTCCTGTCAACTGTACATGTTTTTGCATAATTTTTTTATGACGTTATAATCCCTTACAGTTGCTTCCATCCTAGTATTTCTGTTCGCCATCTTTGATTCAGATCAGTTCTGTGTAGGGGTACCCCTCTCTTCTAGTATTTCTGTCCGCCATCTTTGATTCAGTTTAGTTCTGTGTAGGGTTTCCCCTCTCTCCTAGTATTTCTATCCTCCATCTTTGATTCAGTTCAGTTCTGTGTAGACGTACCCCTCTCTCCTAGTATTTCTGTCCGCCATCTTTGCTGAAGAAAGTCGAACAGTCACTAGCGCAGCAGCAGCCGCCCCCGGTCCTAGTGCAGGCCTGGTAAGATGTTTAAGATGCGATGGAATGGTTGACGAAATAAGAAATCACAGAAAAAATATATTGACTGATATTGATTTATTTAGGGGGGGCTAATTAATATTTTAGGACTAGCTAATTCCCTGAATCCTACCCTTTAATTTTTTGTCTGAAAATTAGATTTACATTTTACTCAACTGCGTTACCCACTCCAGTCAGCAGATTGCGGTCTGCGACTTTAAGGCAATGATGCTACTGTGACGTATAATCTAGTGGACGGAACGCTTCTTTCAGCAGCAGCAACAGTTCGTCAGACACCTCGGTAGCTTGCTAGCCAAAATATACGAACAAATAAAGCTCTTTAGACGCTTTAGTGTATATTAGCCACTGTATTTTAAACCCACTTCTGTCGTCTAGTTAGTTATCCGTTTTAATTTCATATTTACGGTATTGTTTTTATTATTCATCTAGTGGGCTGGTTAAGTTAGCATTAGCCTAGCTAGCTAACATCTCCAACCATGAGGTCACTAAGCTACTCTCTTGTTAATGAAGAGAAGGACTGCTGGACGGAGAAGGAAGCTCTCGTCAAAGAGGAGAAGGAAGAGAAGGATATCACAGTAAAACAAGAAGTAGAGGTTGAGGCTGTTACAGTGAAAGAAGAAGAGAAAGACGTTACAGTGAAAGAAGAGGAAGACGCGTTCAGATTGAAAGAGGAAGAGGATGTTACAGTAAAAGAAGAGGAGGAAGAGGATGTTACAGTAAAAGAAGAGGAGGAAGAGAAAGAGGAGGCTGGGGAGATGACTGTCACATTGGAAGAAGAGGAGGAGGAAACTGAATATCTGGGCTCGGTTTCCCAAACGCATCTTAAGGCATCCAATGGTTCTAACGATGAACGGGCCCTGATTAACACTAGTAAGTACTGTCTTAAAAACAGAGACACAAACTCTGCAGTTGTTGAACTGTTTTATTTTTTTATTTAACCAGGTGGCTGTGATGTCATAATGATAGTTTAACCAGGTAGGCCATGATGTCATAATGATAGTTTAACCAGGTGACCATGATGTCATAATGATAGTTTAACCAGGTGGCCATGATGTCATAATGATAGTTTAACCAGGTAGGCCAGTTGAGAACAAGTTCTCATTTACAACTGCGACCTGGCCAAGATAAAGCAAAGCAGTGTGACACAGACAACAACATAGAGTTACACATGGAATAACATGGAATAAACAATAAACAAGCCAATAACACAATAAACAAGTCAATGACACAGTAGAAAAAAAGAAAGTCTATATATAGTGTGTGCAAAAGGCATGAGGTAGGCAATGAATAGTCCATAGTAGCGAAGAATTACAATTTAGCAGATTAACACTGGAGTGATAAATGAGCAGATGATGATGTGCAAGTAGAGATACTGGTGTGCAAAAGAGCAGAAAAGTACATGTACAGCTGCAGCGATCGATTAGCTGCTCAGATAGCTGATGTTTAAAGTTGGTGAGTGAAATATAAGTCTCCAGCTTCAGCGAATTTTGAAATTCGCTCCAGTCACTGGAAGGATGTGTGGTGTTAAAGGGGAAATCTGCAATTACCACATCCATATTTTGATTTTTAAATTATTTATTTATAGCCATTGATTCTTGAAGAATATAACACATGCCTCATGAGCTTAGTTCAACTGTTGTACCCCATCAGAACACCAAATAAGCTTTTTTTACTTCAATGTATAGAAACAATGTAAATCAACACTGTAAAGCCTCAAAACATAGTTAAAACTATAATGTTGATATCATGGATGGTCAGTCCTTGCATCCATAGGTCTGTCTATGAATTTGAAAGTAGTTACATTTCTCCAGCCCCATCCATCATCTTATTAGCAAAATAGTGGTGGAATTACAGCTTTGTTATTGGTTGATTGATTCTTGTGTGGCTTTTTTAAAGGGACAACCTAGTATTTAAACAGCAACAAAATGGCTGCCCAGAGACTTGGTTTGGTAAACAGCTGAGGAATGAGGGCTGGGATGGGGTCTGGAGAAATGTAACCACTCTCAAATTAATAGAGAAAGCTATTGTATCAACCGTAACCCAAAACCTAGCGACCTCGTCAAGAAGTTCAGACATCTTGGCATAACAGTTATAAGGTGTTGGCTTGACAGTCGCTGGACCCAGGTTTGAGTTCAGCTCAGGGCTGCCCCCTGAATTCACTACACTATGAATACAAGGACTGGCCATCCATGATGTCATAATGATAGTTTAACCAGGTTTCTAGGATATATAGTATATTCTAGAATTCATCCATGATGTCATAATTATAGTTTAACCAGGTTTCTAGGATATATAGTATATTCTAGAATTCATCCATGATGTCATAATGATAGTTTAACAGGTTTCTAGGCTATATAGTATATTCTAGAATTGCCAGTGAAGATTTCCTGTAGGGTCAAATTGTTAGAGCTGTTGATAAATCATTGTATAATATTCAGCATTTATTTTCATGCCATTACATCAATACAGCCCAACCAGAAGAGAAGAAACTCTTCCTGAACCACCTCCTCTTGCTGTCCTTCATACATTCTGACGTTGCTGGTAATAAGCTACACAAGCAGTCAGCAACCTACATTTGGAGTGCAAATGTATCTTACCATTTCTACTGATCTGGTGCCAGTTATGATTTTCATATGTTCATTTTACTGGAACAGTTTCATTTAATTTATAATAGTATCTCAATCATTGTCTGTGATTAATCTACATTCTATCTAAATGAAAATTATACAAATCTAAAAGTAACTTTTATTGCCATTGCCACCTATGTAAAAAATAGCCTACATAAAGCCAACAAATAAAAACATTGCAAATAACTGTTCTGTAAATCACATGGCCTGTCCATAACGAACTTGAAACATTGTATAAAATATTCTGGGCCCTCAGTTTCCCGTGCCAGTGAGTTCTCGACCGACACAGCTGTAGGCTATTTGTGAAAGGGATAAGAAGTAATCAGGTGTTTTGACATTTCCACTGGATCAAAGCATTACGTTTTTCCCTTTCGTGCCGAGTGGTTATCGAAAGGGCGAGAGCTGGAAATATTTTACAAATACTTTGAGGAGTTATTCTCATTTGCAATTGATTTTGATTAGACTTTGTTTACTTGCTGTTTGAGGTGAGAGAAAATGTGCTTTGAGAAGCTCCACAACTCATTAGAGTTGCAGCGTTAAGACAATCAGAAATACTGTCAGACATCCCCAAATGGGCACATTTATAGATCTACATTAGTGCTCGGGACAGGTAGATTAGTCCTACTTCTATATGTGTAACCAGGTAGACTAGTCCTACTTCTATATGTGTAACCAGGTAGACTAGTCCTACTTCTATATGTGTAACCAGGTAGACTAGTCCTACTTCTATATGTGTAACCAGGTAGACTAGTCCTACCTTTATGTGTGTAACCAGGTAGACTAGTCATACTTCTATATGCGTAACCAGGTAGACTAGTCCTACTTCTATATGTGTAACCAGGTAGACTAGTCCTACTTCTATATGTGTAACCAGGTAGACTAGTCCTACTTCTATATGTGTAACCAGGTAGACTAGTCCTACTTCTATATGTGTAACCAGGTAGACTAGTCCTACCTCTATATGCGTAATCAGGTGTGCGTCCTTACTCAACATTGACAGGAGGGTTTCAAGCAAAAGACAATTCATAAATTGACAAACCTGACACATCTTGCGGTCAGGTCAAATCAAATGTTTATGGTCACATACACATGGTTAGCAGATGTTAATGGTCACATACACATGGTTAGCAGATGTTATTGGTCACATACACATGGTTAGCAGATGTTATTGGTCACATGGTTAGCAGATGATAATGGTCACATACACATGGTTAGCGGATGTTAATGGTCACATACACATGGTTAGCGGATGTTAATGGTCACATACACATGGTTAGCGGATGTTAATGGTCACATACACATGGTTAGCGGATGTTAATGGTCACATACACATGGTTAGCGGATGTTAATGGTCACATACACATGGTTAGCGGATGTTAATGGTCACATACACATGGTTAGCGGATGTTAATGGCCACATACACATGGTTAGCGGATGTTAATGGTCACATACACATGGTTAGCGGATGTTACTGGTCACATACACATGGTTAGCGGATGTTAATGTTAATGGTCACATACACATGGTTAGCAGATGTTAATGGTCACATACACATGGTTAGCAGATGTTAATGGTCACATACACATGGTTAGCGGATGTTAATGGTCACATGCACATGGTTAGCGGATGTTAATGGTCACATACACATGGTTAGCGGATGTTAATGGTCACATACACATGGTTAGCGGATGTTAATGGTCACATACACATGGTTAGCAGATGTTAATGGTCACATACACGTGGTTAGCGGATGTTAATGTTAATGGTCACATACACATGGTTAGCGGATGTTAATGGTCACATACACATGGTTAGCGGATGTTATTGGTCACATACACATGGTTAGCAGATGTTAATGTTAATGGTCACATACACATGGTTAGCAGATGTTATTGGTCACATACACATGGTTAGCAGATGTTATTGGTCACATACACATGGTTAGCGGATGTTATTGGTCACATACACATGGTTAGCAGATGTTAATGTTAATGGTCACATACACATGGTTAGCGGATGTTACTGGTCACATACACATGGTTAGCGGATGTTATTGGTCACATACACATGGTTAGCGGATGTTAATGGTCACATACACATGGTTAGCGGATGTTATTGGTCACATACACATGGTTAGCGGATGTTAATGGTCACATACACATGGTTAGCGGATGTTATTGGTCACATACACATGGTTAGCAGATGGTAATGGTCACATACACATGGTTAGCAGATGTTAATGGTCACATGGTTAGCGGATGTTAATGGTCACATGGTTAGCGGATGTTAATGGTCACATACACATGGTTAGCGGATGTTAATGGTCACATACACATGGTTAGCAGATGTTAATGGTCACATACACATGGTTAGCGGATGTTAATGGTCACATACACATGGTTAGCAGATGTTATTGGTCACATACACATGGTTAGCAGATGTTAATGGTCACATACACATGGTTAGCGGATGTTAATGGTCACATACACATGGTTAGCGGATGTTAATGGTCACATACACATGGTTAGCGGATGTTAATGGTCACATACACATGTTTAGCGGATGTTACTGGTCACATACACATGGTTAGCGGATGTTAATGGTCACATACACATGGTTAGCGGATGTTAATGGTCACATACACATGGTTAGCGGATGTTATTGGTCACATACACATGGTTAGCAGATGTTAATGGTCACATACACATGGTTAGCGGATGTTAATGGTCACATACACATGGTTAGCAGATGTTAATGGTCACATACACATGGTTAGCGGATGTTAATGGTCACATACACATGGTTAGCAGATGTTAATGGTCACATACACATGGTTAGCGGATGTTAATGGTCACATACACATGGTTAGCAGATGTTAATGGTCACATACACATGGTTAGCGATGTTAATGGTCACATACACATGGTTAGCGAATGTTAATGGTCACATACACATGGTTAGGGGATGTTAATGGTCACATACACATGGTTAGCAGATGTTAATGGTCACATACACATGGTTAGCAGATGTTAATGGTCACATACACATGGTTAGCGAATGTTAATGGTCACATACACATGGTTAGCAGATGTTAATGGTCACATACACATGGTTAGCAGATGTTAATGCGACTGTAGCGAAATGCTTGTGCTTCTAGTTCCGACAATGCAGTAATAACCAACAAGTAATCTAACAAATTCACAACAACTACCGTATACACACAAATGTAAGGGATGAATAAGAATATGTACATATAAATATGGATGCAGTAGATGGTATAGAATACTGTATATACATATGAGTATATACATATACTGTATATACATATGAGAGTAATGTAGCATATGTGAACATTATTAAAGTTGCGTTATTTAAAGTGACTAGTGATACCTTTTATTAAGTCCATTTATTAAAGTGGCCAGAGATTGAGTCTGTATGTTGGCTGCAGCCTCTCAATGTTAGTGATGGCAGGTTAACAGTCTGATGGCCTTGAGATAGAAGCTGTTTTTCAGTCTCTCGGTCCCAGCTTTGATGCAACTGTACTGACCTCGCCTTCTGGATGATAGCGGTGTGAACAGGCAGTGGCTCGGGTGGTTGTTGTCCTTGATGATCTTTTTGGCCTTCCTGTGACATCGAGTGGTGTAGGTGTCCTGGAGGGCAGGTAGTTTGCCCCGGTGATGCCTTGTGCAGACCGGACCACCCTCTGGAGGGTCTTGCGGTTGAGGGCGGTGCAGTTGCCATACCAGGCGGATGATATAGCCCGACAGGATGCGTGGGTGGACCATTTCAGTTTGTCTGTGATGTGTACGCCGAGGAACTAAAAACGTTCCACCTTCTCCACTACTGACCCGTCAATGTGGATGGGGGGTGCTCCCTCTGCAGTTTCCTGAAGTCCACGATCATCTCCTTTGTTTTGTTGATGTTGAGTGAGAGGTTATTTTCCTGACACCACACTCCGAGGGCCCTCACCTCCTCCCTGTAGGTCGTCTCGTCGTTGTTGGTAATCAAGCCGACCACTGTAGCGTTGTCTGCCAACTTGATGATTGAGTTGGATGCGTGCATGGCCACACAGTTGTGGGTGAACAGGGAGTACAGGAGAGGGCTCAGAACGCACCCTTGTGGGGCCCCAGTGTTGAGGATCAGCGGGGTGGAGATGTTGTTTCCTACCTTCGCCACCTGGGGGCAGCCGGTCAGAAAGTCCAGGACCCAGTTGCACAGGGCGGGGTCGAGACCCAAGGTCTCGAGCTTAACTTCTCTAGGGTAGGGGGCAGGATTTGGAATTTTGGATGAAAAGCGTGCCCAAATTATATGATATGCATATAACTGGGTCAATAATTACACATAATTCTTAATACTGTAGCAATTTAGTAACAGTCACATGTTCAACTATCATCAGCTGATCCAGGAAATCATTTTCTGAACGACAGTCACATGACAAACATCACGACATGCAACAACAACCAAAGTGCTTCTTCATTCATTACTCTGGTAAAGACAGTTATGCCGTGCTCCACGTTGGATCCATATCCCTAACAAATTGATGTTTATATTGTGTTATTGTCTGCTTGATTTACAGTAGGGTCACGTTAGTCTGAGCTATTTTCCGTTATTCAGGACATTTAGAATGACATAACATTACAGAGTAGCCTAGTGGGATTATTCACAAAATTATCTGGTGATCAGGTTATGAAATGTCATGAAAAAGACATTTTAGTTTCCATGTTTCACCTGTAAATATTAAATTATTCATAGTCATAGGTCTATGTTGTTGTTAGGTGAAGTTATGGGTCCTACAGTAGGTCTATGTTATTGTTAGGTGAAGTTATGTGTCCTACAGTAGGTCTATGTTGTTGTTAGGTGAAGTTATGGGTCCTACAGTAGGTGTATGCTGTTAGGTGAAGTTAGGGGTCCTACAGTAGGTCTATGTTGTTGTTAGGTGAAGTTATGGGTCCTACAGTAGGTGTATGTTGTTAGGTGAAGTTATGGGTCCTACAGTAGGTGTATGTTGTTAGGTGAAGTTATGGGTCCTACAGTAGGTCTATGTTGTTGTTAGGTGAAGTTATGGGTCCTACAGTAGGTCTATGTTATTGTTAGGTGGAGTTATGGGTCCTACAGTAGGTCTATGTTGTTGTTAGGTGAAGTTATGGGTCCTACAGTAGGTCTATGTTGTTGTTAGGTGAAGTTATGGGTCCTACAGTAGGTGTATGCTGTTAGGTGAAGTTATGGGTCCTACAGTAGGCCTATGTTATTGTTCTTGTATTCACACCAATAATACTTTTCAATACTTTGTAGAATCACCTTTTGTAAATGACATAACCGACGTCAAGGATCGGTAGGATAGTCAGTTTTACGAGGCCATGTTTGGCAGCGTGAAGGAGGCTATAGGAAATAGGAAGCCGATTCTAGATTTAACTTTGGATTGGAGATGCTTAATGTGAGTCTGGAAGGAGAGTTTGCAGTCTAACCAGACACCTAGGTATTTATAGTTGTCCACATATTCTAAGTCAGAACCGTCCAGAGTAGAGGTCGACCGATTAATCCGGGAAATCGGTATTTTTGGGCGCCGATTTGCCGATGTATTTTATTTTTCATTTTTTTACACCTTTATTTAATCTTTATTTAACTAGGCAAGTCAGTTAAGAACACATTCTTATTTTCAATGGCGGCCTAGGAACGAGGCAGAACGACAGATTTTTAACCTTGTCAGCTCGGGGGATCCAATCTTGCAACCTTACAGTTAACTAGTCCAATGCTCTAACACCTGATTACATTGCACTCCACGAGGAGCCTGCCTGTTGGCGAATGCAGTAAGCTAAGGTAAGTTGCTAGCTAGCATTAAACTTATCTTATAAAAAACAATCAATCAATGACTGTCATTGCTCCAATGTGTACTTAACCATAAACATCAATGCCTTTCTTAAAATCAATACACAAGTATATATTTTTAAACCTGCATATTTAGCTAATAGAAATCCAGGTTAGCAGGCAATATTAACCAGGTGAAATTGTGTAATTTCTCTTGCGTTCATTGCATGCAGAGTCAGGGTATATGCAACAGTTTGGGCCGCCTGGCTCTTTGCGAACTAATTTGCCAGAATTTTACGTAATTATGACAACATTGAAGGTTGTGCAATGTAACAGGACTATTTAGACTCATAGATGCCAACCGTTAGATAACATACGGAACGGAATAAACGTTTTGTTTTCGAGGTGATAGTTTCCGGATTAGTCAAAGGTATATGGTTTAGAGAGAAATAGTCGACGCGTTATAATTCCTGTAATAACTTGCGGCTGAATTTGAAAGGGGTTCCTTCGTTATTTTACCGTTCATGTCTTCCATAGAGAATGTCTTGATCTACTTCAAATAAGGTCTGTGTTTCGTGCAGGCTTAAACCGCCTCGACGTTTTGATACCCGTGTAAATCTCACTAGGATAAGGTAACGTTTGTCAACATATTTTCATAAATCCACTCTACAATTTTTTTTATCTTCGCTTATATTTAGCCAATATTGATCAGAGTTACCTTGTCCTATGGATATCTACACAGTTATAAAATTGGCACGGTGATGTAAGCCTACACGAAACACAGACCTTATTTTAAGTGAATCTAAAAATATCCTATGCAATAAATGAAGGAACCGCTTTTTGCTAGGTGTCATGGGAATTATGACTCGCACTTTGGTTGTCAATTCTTACCATGCCCATTATTAAAATAGGATTTCCTGCATATAGAAATTAAAGTTTTTGTTTTCAACATTCATCACAGGTAACTTAAACTCTATTTTTATTCAAACAGTTGAGAGTATTTGTCTCCTAAGCAGACTCTTCAGTATTATTGTCACTTCAGAGCTGTGTGTGTGTATTTATGTATTATATTAAGTTAAAATAAAAGTGTTCATTGTTCATTCAGTATTGTTGCAATTGTCATTATTACAAAAATGTGTGTGTGTGTATGATATATATATATATATATATATATATATATATATATATATATATATATATATATATATATTTAAAAACATTTTTTTTAAATAAATCGTCTGATTAATCGGTATCGGCTTTTTTTATCCTCCAATAATCGGTATCTGTATCGGCATTGAAAAATCATAATCGGTCGACCTCTAGTCCAGAGTAGTGATGCTTGTCGGGCGGGCGGATGCGGGCAGCGATCGGTTGAAGAGCATGCATTTAGTTTTACTAGCATATAAGAGCAGTTGGAGGCCACGGAAGGAGTGTTGTATGGCGTTGAAGCTCGTATGGAGTTTTGTTAACACAGTGTCCAAAGAAGGGCCAGATGTATACAGAATGGTGTCGTCTGCGTAGAGGTGGATCAGAGAAACACCCACAGCAAGAGTTACATCATTGATATATAAAGAGAGTCAGCCTGAGAATTGAACCCTGTGGCCCCATAGAGACTGCCAGAGGTCCGGACAACAGGCCCTCCGATTTGACACACTGAACTCCATCTGAGAAGTAGTTGGTGAACCAGGCGAGGCAGTCATTTGAAAAACCAAGGCTGTTGAGTCTGCCGATAAGAATACGGTGATTGACAGAGTCGAAAGACTTGGACAGGTTGATGAAGACGGCTGCACACTACTGTCTTTTATCAATGGCGGTTTTGATATCGTTTAGGACGTTGAGCGTGGCTGAGGTGCACCCGTGACCAGCTCGGAAACCAGCTTGCATAGCAGAGAAGGTACGGTGGGATTCGAAATGGTCGGTGATCTGTTTGTTCACCTAGCTTTCGAAGACTTTAGAAAGGCAGGGCAGGATGGATATAGGTCTACAACAGTTTGGGTCTAGAGTGTCACCCCCTTTGAAGAGGGGGATGACCGCGGCAGCTTTCCGATCTTTAGGAATCTCAGACGATACGAAAGAGAGGTTGAACAGACCAGTAATAGGGGTTGCAACAATGGCGGCAGATCATTTTAGGAAGAGAGGGTCCAGATTGTCTAGCCCAGCTGATTTTTAGGCATCCAGATTTTGCCGCTCTTTCAGAACATCAGCTGTCTGGATTTGGGTGAAGGAGAAGCGGGGGTAGCTTGGGCAAGTTGCTGCGTGGTGTGCAGAGCTGTTAGCCGGGGTTGGGGTAGCCAGGTGGAAAGCATGGCCAGCCGTAGAAAAATGCTTATTGAAATTCTCTATTGTTGTGGATTTATCAGTGGTGACAGTGTTTCCGAGCCTCAGTGCAGTTGGCAGCTGGGAGGAGATACTCTTATTTTCCATGGACTTTACAGTGTCCCAAAACTTTTTGGAATTAGTGCTGCAGGATGCATATTTCTGTTAGGAAAGCAAAGGCTAGCTTTTTCAAACTGACCGTGTGTGTTGGTTTCTGACTTCCCTGAAAGTTTCATATCGCGGGGAATATTCGATGCTAGTGCAGTACACCACAGGGTGTTTTTGTGCTGGTCAAGGGCAGTCAGGTCTGGAGTGAACCAAGGGCACTCCAGGGCACTCAATTGTTGTACAACATCATGGCTACGCTGTTGGCATCACCTTTTACGGTTTATTTCTGCTGTTGTGGGCCTTTAACCATCTGTCTGACTTGTTGTTCACACAGGAGAGAGAAGTGACTATCGTGGATCCTCTGGGGAGCCTCAACAACCTCATGATGCTGACGAGGCAGAGAAGAGTCTCTCCACATCAGAACACCTCAAGAAACACCAGTGGAGACCCACAGAGAAGAGTACTCACTGCTGCTCTGACTGTGGGAAATGTTACAAATCTTCATCAAAACTTCAAATACACCAGCGAACACACACAGGAGAGACATCTTATAGCTGTGATCAATGTGGGAAGAGTTTTACTACATCAAGCCATCTGATTGTACACCAGAGAACACACACAGGAGAGAAACCGTTTAGCTGTGGTCAATGTGGGAAGAGTTTTACTACATCTAGCGTTCTGACAGTGCACTGGAGAATACACACAGGAGAGAAACCATTTAGCTGTGGTCTATGTGGGAAGAGTTTTACTACATCTAGCGATCTGACAGTGCACTGGCGAATACACACAGGAGAGAAACCTTATAGCTGTGATCTATGTGGGAAGAGTTTTGCTCGATCTGGCCATTTGATATTCCACCAGAGAACACACACAGGAGAGAAACCTTTTAGCTGTGACCAATGTGGGAAGAGTTTTACCAGATATAGCCATCTGATTGTACACCAGAGAACACACACAGGAGAGAAACCGTTTAGCTGTGGTCAATGTGGGAAGAGTTTTACTACATCTAGAGATCTGACAGTGCACTGGAGAATACACACAGGAGAGAAACCATTTAGCTGTGGTCTATGTGGGAAGAGTTTTACTACATCTAGCCATCTGAAGATACACCAGAGAACACACACAGGAGAAAAACCTTACAGCTGTGATCAATGTGGGAAGAGTTTTGGTCAATCTGGCCATCTGACAGTGCACCAGAGAACACACAGAGGAGAGAAATCTTATAGCTGTGAACAATGTGACAAGAGATACTCTGATAAAATATCTCTGATCAAACATCAGAAAATACATGAAGGAGTTGTTTCATGATATCAATGAATTAATGTCACAATGTACAATGTTTTAACGTTGTAGGAGTATTTTAATAATGTCACAGTCTAGATGCCTAAACGTTTGCCCCCTAACTTTTTTTGACACAAAATCTTTAACAAAAAGTGACTAACAAAAAAAAGAGTTGTGTGACACTTACCACGTTGGTGACCCACTTGAATCAAAATGCAACACTCCAAAATGTAGCAATCTGTTTTCTACAAATTTTCCTCTAACCAGGGATGTACACATTATTCCCAGATTCCGTGTGGTTTTTGAGCTGTTAGTTTTAACAGGACGTGCAACCTCATCTTATCGATGAGTGATGACAAATAAGTGTTGTGTTCCTTTGTTTAGCGACCCCTACATTTAAATGCATCACTCCCAAATGTAGCTGACTGTCTTCTGCAGGTTGTCCTCTAACCAGTGAGGTAAAAGATATCTCCCATTTCCATGTGTTTTTTTTTTTGTTGTGTTAGTTTCAACAGCACGAACAACCTGATTTCCCCCCTAATTGATATCAGTGATTTATTGCTACTTGTCAAAACAACAGTGTTTCTGGAGCTTGTGCAGTTTATAAGGAGCTTGTTTAAGAAATAAGTAACATGATTATTGTGGCAGATGTTTGTGTACATTGCACATGTTATGTTTAGGTTTTCAATTTATCCCAAACTGTTTCTGCACATTGGTTATTGATTTGGACATGTTAAAACTGTGTTTTGACATTGGGCTATCCCACCAAGCAAAATGTCATTGAAAAGATGTTGAAAATTTGACTGCAATCAAATATTTAATATTTACATTTCATGAAACATTTAGTAATGATAATTATTTATGCAACCAACTGACAATTTTTTGGGTACAATTATATTGACATTGTTGCCCTGCTTTTAGAATATCAAGGTTAGTTCTCAGATGTGCCAACCCAAATGTACTATAGCATGACATTGGGGACTGGGCCCAGATCCAACAACATGCCTATTGAGTGAACCCTGAAAAGAGAGAGAAGCTCTGCAGTGAGGTGGAAAGTTACTACGGATATTGCAGGAGTTTCCTCTTGAAATCAGACATGTCCGTGGTGAGAACAACTTGGTTGCTGTTTGTCTCAAGGGTGGGCAGTCAAAAAGTTTTGTGTTTTGCATTTATCCAGTGCGTTGCCATTTATTTTGACTGCAACGTTTTTCCGTATTGGAGATGAGTTTTGTTTGGGCTCGAGAGTTCTAGAAGCTAGTGAGTTTTAGGAAGACAAGGTTTTTTAAATTGTTTTTAATTCACAGCCATGTTTATATTGGTGAAGGTGAAGCATTGTAGTTGATTATAATGTGAAATGGAAGTTGATTTCTGTTGGTGGTGAGCATTCTCTTAAGGTGTTAGTCTTTGGTTTTTCCATTTCTGTTAGTCAGTATGTGTTACACCTGTGCTGGCTTGTCCATCTCGTTAGTGGGAAGGTGTTTCACCTGAGCTGGTCCAGGTTCTATTTAAGAGTGTCTGGCCCAGTGCTCCAGTTGTCTTGATAGATGTGGAGAGTCAACACCTTTAGTTGCTCCACCTTTTTGGTTTGCTTCTTGTCTTTAAGTTTGGTGTGGGTTTTTCTTTTGTTTGCCTCTTCTTGGGCAGATTTAGTGGGTCTCATGGTGGGTGTCTTATGTCCCAGTTGTTGTTACTAGTCAACTTTCAGTGGACACTGAGAGCAAAACTGCAACATTATGTTATAATACTTTTATTGGATCAAATGGTTGTTTTATGCAACAGAATAGAGGGTTCTTAGAACTATAGTGTCTGTGTGTTCTACTGAGGATGGGCCTCTGGGAGAACACACTGACAGGACATTTGAAATGTCTTTTGGGTGATAAAACCTAAAGAGACCGCATTCCAGAGCTTGAGTTAATGTTTCTGTTCTATATGGTACCAGGGAGAGATGACCCCAGGGCCAGACCCTGGTCTCTACACAAAGAGTACTGTTTTTATAGCAGATACAGTCTGCTGAGAATTATAATTATCATTCATACAAATATTAATCTTGTGACCCGTTCTATACATCTGTTGTTCGTCATGTATGGTTGAAAGGGGTGTATCTTGGCTGTAAAAGACCTTTGTACTTTTGTCTCGTGGCTCTCAACGAATCATCTGGGGGTGATTTGTCGACCAGCCATCATTATCGTAGAGGACTCAATTGATTCACTTTGTATGTGCGCGTTGTATTGACCTGCTCCCTTATTAATAAATGAATAAAGATTTAGTTTAAGAACACTTCTGACCTGTGTGATAAGTTTCTCTCATTTGATATTAAAGAAATTAACCACATTTGGCGTGTGATGTGACTCTTCATTGAGACTATACTCCTGACGACCTGGTAAATGGTACACGAGGGATCCCTCTAACTTGGGATCTCAGGAGACCACACTCCTGACGACCTGGTAAATGGTACATGAGGGATCCCTCTAACTTGGGATCTCAGGAGACCACACTTCGGGAACGGAGCAGATGAACCCACCTTTGATCTGAGTGGATACCAAAACTCAAACCTAGTTTTAAAAAAAGAACAAGGTGATCAAAACACGCAAAGTGTAGTTTTTAGAAAAGCATCATAGGCTCTGAGTGTGTATTCCTGTGTGGAGGTGTAAACCGGGCCCAGTCAGGAGGCTCTGAGTGTGTATTCCTGTGTGGAGGTGTAAACCGGGCCCAGTCAGGAGGCTCTGAGTGTGTATTCCTGTGTGGAGGTGTAAACCGGGCCCAGTCAGGAGGCTCTGAGTGTGTATTCCTGTGTGTAAACAGGGCCCAGTCAGGAGACTCTGAGTGTGTATTCCTGTGTGGAGGTGTAAACCGGGCCCAGTCAGGAGGCTCTGAGTGTGTATTCCTGTGTGGAGGTGTAAACCGGGCCCAGTCAGGAGGCTCTGAGTGTGTATTCCTGTGTGTAAACAGGGCCCAGTCAGGAGGCTCTGAGTGTGTATTCCTGTGTGTAAACAGGGCCCAGTCAGGAGGCTCTGAGTGTGTATTCCTGTGTGTAAACCGGGCCCAGTCAGGAGGCTCTGAGTGTGTATTCCTGTGTGTAAACCGGGCCCAGTCAGGAGGCTCTGAGTGTGTATTCCTGTGTGTAAACAGGGCCCAGTCAGGAGACTCTGAGTGTGTATTCCTGTGTGTAAACAGGGCCCAGTCAGGAAGCTCTGAGTGTGTATTCCTGTGTGTAAACCGGGCCCAGTCAGGAGGCTCTGAGTGTGTATTCCTGTATGTAAACAGGGCCCAGTCAGGAAGCTCTGAGTGTGTATTCCTGTGTGTAAACAGGGCCCAGTCAGGAGGCTCTGAGTGTGTATTCCTGTGTGTAAACAGGGCCCAGTCAGGAAGCTCTGAGTGTGTATTCCTGTGTGTAAACCGGGCCCAGTCAGGAGGCTCTGAGTGTGTATTCCTGTGTGTAAACAGGGCCCAGTCAGGAGGCTCTGAGTGTGTATTCCTGTGTGTAAACAGGGCCCAGTCAGGAGACTCTGAGTGTGTATTCCTGTGTGTAAACAGGGCCCAGTCAGGAGGCTCTGAGTGTGTATTCCTGTGTGGAGGTGTAAACCGGGCCCAGTCAGGAGGCTCTGAGTGTGTATTCCTGTGTGTAAACAGGGCCCAGTCAGGAGACTCTGAGTGTGTATTCCTGTGTGTAAACAGGGCCCAGTCAGGAGGCTCTGAGTGTGTATTCCTGTGTGTAAACAGGGCCCAGTCAGGAGGCTCTGAGTGTGTATTCCTGTGTGTAAACAGGGCCCAGTCAGGAGGCTCTGAGTGTGTATTCCTGTGTGTAAACAGGGCCCAGTCAGGAGGCTCTGAGTGTGTATTCCTGTGTGTAAACAGGGCCCAGTCAGGAGGCTCTGAGTGTGTATTCCTGTGTGTAAACAGGGCCCAGTCAGGAGGCTCTGAGTGTGTATTCCTGTGTGGAGGTGTAAACCGGGCCCAGTCAGGAGGCTCTGAGTGTGTATTCCTGTGTGTAAACAGGGCCCAGTCAGGAGGCTCTGAGGCCGAGTCAGCTATCTGTAATTATTTTAAACATTTACTTGTTTTAAACCTGTGTCCCATTTTAGAAGTATTGAAAGATGTAAATGTATGAGTTGCATTATCCTAGGAACTAACCATGAGATAGAAATGTGAAAATATTCCTGCAGGTTAAAATATTGTTGAAAAACAACTAATTGCTGAGGTATGTTTGGGAATAGCATTGCATGACTGTGGAAATGAGTCTTAATCTGACGTTTGGATAGTAACATATAGAATATATAATATATAATATTAATAATAATATATAGCTTAATCAGATGATTGAAATTTGGATAATAAGCGGGATGATAGTTTAGAAAGCAGCGGAAGGTCTATAGTTCCTGGGAGGCTTGATTTTGCCGTGGTCTCTGGGAGGTTAGAGAACCGTTGAGGATCCCATGGTCATTGTCCGGGAAACAAAAGTTTATTTTTTGTTCTGCTGGGAGTATTTTTGGAGAGCTGCTTCGTAGCTATAGAGAGTCTTTGAAAAAGCAAATGGAATGGTTGTCGTGAGTACCTGAGAATTTCTTACGTTTTATATGGATTCTATGAATATATGAAAATATGGTGAATTGTATGTGTGTATAATCGTTTACTAGAGATTTGATAAAGTAATACTGGGAATATAATTAGATACAATTTAAACAACCCATATGTAGACGAACGTAGGTTTTGAGTTGGTATCTTTAATGGATCATTTGATAAAGATGAGGTTTAATCATTATTAAACAGTCTACAAAGTCTGGGCAATTGTCTCAGAAACTGATGGCAGTGTGTCCACTTTAGGGCAAGTTACCCTAAGGATGAAACTATAAAACGCTTATTGGATTTTCTCTGTCCGGGTGTTATTACATTTGTAATAAACTGCCCTTAAGGCATGGGGGGGTTCTTCCCAGTATGAGAGGAATTACTAGATTTATTGAATAAACCTTTTTTCATTAAGTTAGAGTGAACCAAGGTGGCTGACTAGCTGTTGATGTTGAAGAAGCGTCCCGTCCACTAGATTATAAGTCACAGTGGCAGAATCACCTGAAAGACGCACATCGCCATCTGCTGACTGGAGTTGGTATCGCAGTAGAGAAAATACTTTCAGACAAAAAGCTAAAAAGAGACTGCCCCTAAAAACCAACAACTCCCTTTGAAAACGGGCGATGTGGCATCAAACATTTATTATAGTGTAAAAATGTACTACAAAGTGTAGCTAAATAGAATAACTTTGGTCATACCCACTCAGCACGTGACGTCCAAGGACGTCGAATTATGGGCCATATCAGGTCTGTCTGTTGTGGCCGCTATTTCGCCCCAAAATAGTCATCCCAAATTGGGCTGTGTATAACTATGTAAATGTCTCTCGGACAAGGTGACTTTTATCAATATACACTCTAAAAAGTAAAGGTTCCTGGAGAATCCATTTTCTTAAACTCCCTGTCCACCCTCCCTCCATTATAAAAAAAATATTTTAATAACAATATTCACAATATTGATTTAAATAATTCATTATTTATTTAGTGGCACCACAAATGTGACTTAATAATTACAAAACAATTTACCAAACAAAAACACATTACAAAATTGCAACATTTCTGCAGACATGTCAGACCATAATAAATAATACATTTACTTTGTATAGTGCTTTTCATGACATATAATATATATAAATAATGATGTACAATAAAAACAACATACATTAAAAATGAATCATAGGTAAACTAACAATATTGTAGACTTGATGCTAAATACAGATTTTTCAGCTTTAGTGTGTATATCGTATTCACTTAGTTATGTTAGGAAGTTCGCCATCTTTATGACCGGCCCTTGTAACTTCACCCCAACTTCTCTTCTCCCCAGAACACAGTAACTTAACAACATAAGTGTTTATCTGACATTTAAGGGAAAATAAAAAAATACAGCCCTAGCAGAGCCTCAAGTCCCATGGGGACGTCCTCGAGGGCGTGGATGTTCTCCCCATCAAAGGCCAGCGGGATTTCACTCTCATGGTGAAATGGATTTCCGCCGATGTGCAGTAAAGGAGTGAAGAGCGGTGAAATCTGTGTCAACAAAAGTAAGAAAAGATGAATACACATACAATTAACAAAGAACATAGCAAATGTTCAGCTGTAGTTTTATATCAGCATGCACACCTATGTTTATGAAGAAACAGATGATTGGTGCATAGGCATACCTTGTCACGGACATAAAGGCCACTCGGGTCCTCATTGAAGAGGTAGGGCAAGAGCAGAATCGCTGCTGTGGTCTCCAGTCCTAGTAAAGTAAAGCAATGATCTTACTACACTTGCTCATTTTATTACAAAATACATCAGAGAAAGGGAAGGAATAAGACAAATCCCTCTTCTGTATTGTCCTTCAGGGACTGTCAAAATAGCAGGATGATGTCCTCACCCCTGCCTCGCCTCTCTACCTCTGTTAGTCCTTGAATTATCTTTTTGTCTATATCCATTCCATGGACTTGATTCATTTCTGAGAACATCTGAAAAGATAATTTGCACACATTTGTATGCAAATAGATTTCAGTTTGTATTGACTGCTATGTAGGTTAAATGTACCTTCTTCTTGATCCCAATTGCATTGTGTCCATGTTCTGTCCTATAAGAATTTCAAAGGAAGAGAAAATGTGTCAAAGAATAGTCTTACAACCATTAAAACATATATATATATTAAATAAATATTGAAAGATAAATGGCATCGACATACAATTTAATGCAAAATAGAAGAACATATTGGAGAAAGCACTAGCCAATACAGTACTGCCATACAGTAACAGTACTGCCATACAGGCCTAAAATCACATTTCAAGATATCTTTGTACACAAATTGTTCAATATTTTATCAGGCTGACTTGAAAGATTATACGCAACATTTTGCTGAGTGGCAATACTGTGTTTGGATTGTGAACGGCATTTATACAAAAGAGGTAGTCTAGACACTGTATTAATACCATTATGCATTTGAATCCCATCTACAGCTACCATCTAAGATATTAATTTCCCTCCACAAGGGGGCGAACATGTAACGTTTCCAAAATGGGATAGTATTGTCCATGTAACGTTTCCAAAATGGGACAGTATTGTACATGTAACGTTTCCAAAATGGGATAGTATTGTCCATGTAACGTTTCCAAAATGGGATAGTATTGTCCATGTAACGTTTCCAAAATGGGATAGTATTGTCCATGTAACGTTTCCAAAATGGGATAGTATTGTCCATGTAACGTTTCCAAAATGGGATAGTATTGTACATGTAACGTTTCCAAAATGGGATAGTATTGTCCATGTAACGTTATGCCCCCTTGTGAGTTAATAGTATTGCATGCTGTAGCAGGCTATATAAAGAGGAAGACCTCCATTGACGATTCAGTTCGTTGTAACATCTCGTCTGGACAGGTCACCGTCCTTAGTTAGTTAGTTAACGTTAGCTAGTTCATTCTCACAAAAGTGAGAACTGCTCTAGATTGGAAACTTACGTTAATGAATGTAAAGCCATGTTGGCTTTATGAAAACGATATACAATATATGGGAAAGAATATAGTTGAGGGAAATGATCCAAACCTAGTTGTGCCTAGTTAGGACATAACGTTAGCTAGCTAGATAACGGTACTGTACTGTAGCTCATACAACACCGACGGTCAAACCCGGCTTTCTAATATTTACGTTAATTAGCTATAGTAACGTTATGGAAGATATTCACAGAAAACCATCATTGTCTTCGTTATTCATTATTAGTATGTTATATTATTATATATATATTATTTCGAGACATATTCAGAGCCAAACATCAACCAAAACTTAACCTTTTTAACTGTTGTCGCATCCAAACTTGTCACCATCGTTTTCAGTTGTAATTGCGAAGTTCCCGGAAGAAGTCCAGCAACAACGGAGGTTCCTCGATGAACCCACCTTCTAACAAGTTCTTTGAATAACCTTTTGGGGCTGTTTTTCATTGACCAATAACCCCACGGTTCTTAGGGGATCTGAGAACAACTCCAGTTGAACCCTTCATTTTTAGAGTTTTAGTCGGCTCTATTTACTCTCAGATTCAAACATGCTGATTAGCCTCAACGATCAAGTCAGCTGCTGCTGCTCCAATACAGTATGAGGTGAGACGGTGAACTGATGTTGAACCGGGCAGTCAGCTGCTGCTGCTCCAATACAGTATGAGGTGAGACGGTGAACTGATGTTGAACCGGGCAGTCAGCTGCTGCTGCTCCAATACAGTATGAGGTGAGACGGTGAACTGATGTTGAACTGGGCAGTCAGTCATTCAGTCTGTACTATGAGTCTATCAAATAAAATAAAAATGTATCTTAGAGTGAAATGCTTATTTCCAAGCTAGACTATATACAGGGGGTACCGGTACAGAGTCAATGTGGAGGCTATATACAGGGGGTACCGGTACAGAGTCAATGTGGAGACTATATACAGGGGGTACCGGTACAGAGTCAATGTGGAGACTATATACAGGGGGTACCAGTACAGAGTCAATGTGGAGACTATATACAGGGGGTACCGGTACAGAGTTAATGTGGAGACTATATACAGGGGGTACTGGTACAGAGTCAATGTGCGGGGGCACCGGTTAGTCGAGGTAATTGAGGTAATTGAGGTAATATGTAAATGTAGGTAGTTATTAAAGTGGCTATGCATAGATAATAACAGACAGTGGAGCTTGGGGCTTCCTCTGACACCGCCTGGGATAGAGGTCCTGGATGGCAGAAAGCTTGGCCCCAGTGATGTACTGCCCTGTACGCACTACCCTCTGTAGTGCCTTGCGGTCGGAGGCCGAGCAGTTGCCACACCAGGCAGGGATGCAACCGGTCAGGATGCTCTCGATGGTGCAGCTGTAGAACCTTTTGAGGATCTGAGGACCAATGCTAAATCTTTTCAGTCTCCTGAGGGGGAATAGGTTTTGTCGTGCCCTCTTCACGACTGTCTTAGTGTGCTTGGACCATGATAGTTTGGGGCCCCTGTGTTGAGGATCAGCGTTGCGGATGTGTTGTTACCTACCCTTAAGAACCACGAGAAAAATTAAATTTCACAAAAATAAGGATATTTTATATTTTCAAGTTCAGAAGTCAGAACTCATCACCTGCTATGTAAAAGAGACAGAAGAATGCACAATGGTCAATGCTATCCGGGATCCTTCGGACATCCCTACCCTAAACCCTAACCTTAACCATTTTAAATGTCAACTTCAACAGGCTAGGGACATCCCAAGGATGTATCTCTACCTGAAAATACATGATCTAAGTGATTGATAGTTGGTATTCAGCAGTCATAAAGCCTTATTTACTTTAATGAACTACTAAAATAGTGATTTTGTCAGACAGCAGCTCTACACTTTATTGACTGACTGATCCATTCATCCTTCCATCCCTCCTCAGCCTTCCTCTCCTCTGAAGACCCAGTGAGGGTGGAGCTCAGTCAGAGAGCTGTTGAGGGACTGGTTAGGAAGAACCCTTCTACAGCCAGAGAGGTGAGAGGTCACGCATGGTTTAGATGGTAAATATTTATGTCCTCTTAGTGGTTCATCACATCAGCTAAAGGGAATATGTTCCATCTGTGTTTATTTACATTAGTGCAAATTGTCCACTGATATTGGTGTAATTTCTCACCCCTTTTGGCTGTATGAAAGTTAATTTCCTCTCAGACACACACATTTGTTCTTTGTTATTATGAAGGTCATTTGTGTAGAATGTACTTTTCCCCACTGATTCACCCCACCTCTTTACGTTGCTTATTTATATTCAGTGGCCTGACTGCATCCAGACTGTCAAAGGCCCATCCTGGTAGATCTGAACCTAATGCAGCTTGGAGTGATCAGATGACAGAAGTCACATTTAGGTGCCAGGTGTAACTGAGGCTGTAGATGCTCCATATCCATTACTTTGAGTGTTTTATATAATATGACTAAATATGTTAATTTCTGTGTTGCAGGGGCAGTCAAGAAATGGAACGGCAAGGCCACAGAACATGACATAATCAGAGCTGTGGGAGACCACCTCAAACCCCTGGTAGAGCCGGGGGTGGTGTTTACCGCTCCACCAGCAGAGCTGTGGGAGACCACCTCAAGCCCCTGGTAGAGCCGGGGGTGGGGTTTACCACTCCACCAGCAGAGCTGTGGGAGACCACCTCAAGCCCCTGGTAGAGCCGGGGGTGGTGTTTACCGCTCCACCAGCAGAGCTGTGGGAGACCACCTCAAGCCCCTGGTAGAGCCGGGGGTGGTGTTTACCGCTCCACCAGCAGAGCTGTGGGAGACCACCTCAAGCCCCTGGTAGAGCCGGGGGTGGTGTTTACCACTACATCAGCAGGCTGGAAAAGTGGGATTGATCTGTTTGATCCATTTGTTTGTTTCAGTTTTCAGTAGTTGAATCCTTTGACGTATTGTTGATTTCAACAAATGAACTGGGTTGGTTGAAAAGTGATACTAAAACATACATACCAGCACTATTTTGACATAGTGGGAGATATACTGAATTTATACTGTTTTTCATACTAAAGATGGACCAAGATATGTGCTGCTTTTGCACAGATTGGTTTAGCAAGAGTCTGTTGATTGGTCAGTCATTGGGTTCATTTGTTTTTTAATTTGTTCAAATCAAGCTTTATTTATACAGCACATTTCAGACATGGATGCAACACAATGGCTTCACAGGAAAAAACTATGAAAATAAACAGAAATATTTAGAACACAAACATAAGAGGATAAAAAACAATACAACTTAAAGACTAATGAGCATCCTAAGGAAATGCCATTGATTAAAATGTTAAAATATCCAACCAAAAATATAAGCTTGTTTTTTAGGAGGGGTTCTGAAAGACACTATGGGGGTGTCCACTGAAAATTGACTAGTAACAACAACTGGGACCTAAAAGACACCCACCATGAGACCCACTAAATCTGCCCAAGAAGAGGCAAACAAAAGAAAAACTCACAGACAGGAAGCAAACCAAAAAGGTGGAGCAACTAAAGGTGTTGACTCTCCACATCTATCTAGACAACTGGAGCACTGGGCCAGACACTCTTAAATAGAACCTGGACCAGCTCAGGTGAAACACCTTCCCACTAACGAGATGGACAAGCCAGCACAGGTGTAACACATACTGACTAACGAGGTGACACCAGTCAGTGCGCCCTTATTGCTAACGAGACATACTTGCTAACCTCCAAACATAAATGGAAAACCAAAGACTGTAACACTTCCCCCTTAAGACAACAAATATATCCTACATTTATGACTCAATTTATTAGGATTGTTAATAAAATTGATTATAGACCGATTTATTATACTGTGTCAATGTGTATAGGCTGCAAGTATGTTGAAATTCAATGTTTTTTCCCCCAACTTTCACTTTCACCTAAAACCAAACTTATATTGTACGTTGGGCATAGTCTTATTTTCAACAACATTTTACTAGGTGGCATAGCCCCAATGTCACAGTTTAAACGTGTCCAAATGCAGAAACACTTTGTGATAAATTGAAAACATAAACATAAAATGTACTATGTACACAAACATCTGCCACAATAATCATATTACTTAAACAAGCTCCTTATAAACTGCACAAGCACCAAAAATGCTGTTGTTTTGACAAGTAGCAATAAATCACTGATATCGATTAGGGGGGAAATCAGGTTGTTCGTGCTGTTGAAACTAACACAACTAAACAAAACACGTTGTCACGTTCGTTTTCCTACTCGTCTGTGGATCGGACCAAAATGCAGCATGATACAAATACATCTTCTTTAATATTAACGAAGACGAAACAAATACTTATACAAACTAACAAAATGACGAACGTGAAGCTATACAGACTAAGTGCATAAGTAAGTACATAAGTACATGCAACATAGACATAGACAATTACCCACAACCTGTCTAATGCCTGCCTTAAATATGGCTCCCAATCAGAGACAATGATAGACAGCTGTCTCTGATTGAGAACCACTCAGGCAACCATAGACATACCTAGACACCTACACTGAACACAACCCCATAAACTCTACCAAAACCCCCTAGACACTACAAACACCCTCAACTAGACAAAAACACACAAACATCCCCCATGTCACACCCTGACCTAACTAAAATAATAAAGAAAACAAAGATAACTAAGGCCAGGGCGTGACACATGTGGAAATGAAAGATATATTTTACCTCACTGGTTAGAGGACATCCTGCAGAAGACAGTCAGCTACATTTGGGAGTGATGCATTTAAATTTATGGGTTGCAAAACAAAGGAACGCAACACTTATTTGTCATAACTAATCTATATCATGCTAAAATCATTTGTGCGACAGGAGGGAGATGAGGTTGCACGTCCTGTTAAAACTAACAGCTCAAAAACCACACGGAATCTGGGAGTAATGTGTACATCCCTGGTTAGAGGACAACTTGTAGAAAACAGATCGCTACATTTTGAAGTGTTCCATTTTGATTCAAATGGGTCACCAACATGGTAAGTGTAACACAGCTCTTTTTGTGTGAGTCACTTTTTGTTAAATCACATAAATAGTACTCTTTCAATTCAGAGCCTGGAGTTTTCCTGAGGCTAATATCCATATTACGCTGAAATCAATTGAATGGGGCAAACGTTTAGGGTTCTACATTGTGAAACTCCTTAAAATACTCCTTCTACACTGTTAAAACATTCTACATTGTGACATCATTAAAATACTCCTTCTACACTGTTAAAACATTCTACATTGTGACATTATTTCATTGATATCATGAAACAACTCCATGTATTTTCTGATGTTTGATCAGAGATCTTTTATCATATCATATTATATCTCTTGTAACACAAATCACAGCTATGAGGTTTCTCTCCTGTGTGTGTTCTCTGGTGTTGAGTCAGTGCTAGATGCACCAAAACTCTTCCCACATTGACCACAGCTATAAGATTTCTCTCCTGTGTGTGTTCTCTGGTGTGATGTCAGGTGGCCAAATGACCAAAACTCTTCCCACATTGACCACAGCTATAAGGTTTCTCTCCTGTGTGTGTTCTCTGGTGTAATGTCAGCTGGTCAGATCTACCAAAACTCTTCCCACATTGACCACAGCTATGAGGTTTCTCTCCTGTGTGTGTTCTCTGGTGTAATGTCAGCTGGTCAGATCTACCAAAACTCTTCCCACATTGACCACAGCTATGAGGTTTCTCTCCTGTGTGTGTTCTCTTGTGTAGAGTCAGATTGCTAGATGCACCAAAACTCTTCCCACATTGACCACAGATATAAGGTTTCTCTCCTGTGTGTGTTCTCTTGTGTGATGTCAGCTGGCCAGATGTTGCAAAACTCTTCCCACATTGATCACAGCTATAAGGTTTCTCTCCTGTGTGTGTTCTCTGGTGTATTGTCAGCTGGATAGATGTTGTAAAACTCTTCCCACATTGACCACAGCTAAAAGATTTATCTCCTGTGTGTATTCTCTGGTGTAGAGTCAGAGTGCTAGATTGACCAAAACTCTTCCCACATTGACCACAGCTGAAATGTTTCTCTCCTGTGTGAATTCTCTGGTGTACAGTCAGATTGCTAGATGTAGTAAAACTCTTCCCACATTGACCACAGCTATAAGGTTTCTCTCTTGTGTGTGTTCTCTTGTGTGATGTCAGCTGGCCAGATGTGGCAAAACTCTTTCCACATTGATCACAGCTATGAGATTTCTCTCCTGTGTGTGTTCTCTGGTGTTGAGTCAGAGTGGTAGATGCACCAAAACTCTTCCCACATTGACCACAGCTATAAGATTTCTCTCCTGTGTGTGTTCTCTTGTGTAGAGTCAGAGTGCTAGATGCACCAAAACTCTTCCCACATTGACCACAGATATAAGGTTTCTCTCCTGTGTGTGTTCTCTTGTGTGATGTCAGCTGGCCAGATGTTGCAAAACTCTTCCCACATTGATCACAGCTATAAGGTTTCTCTCCTGTGTGTGTTCTCTGGTGTATTGTCAGCTGGATAGATGTTGTAAAACTCTTCCCACATTGACCACAGCTAAAAGATTTATCTCCTGTGTGTATTCTCTGGTGTAGAGTCAGAGTGCTAGATTGACCAAAACTCTTCCCACATTGACCACAGCTGAAATGTTTCTCTCCTGTGTGAATTCTCTGGTGTACAGTCAGATTGCTAGATGTAGTAAAACTCTTCCCACATTGACCACAGCTATAAGGTTTCTCTCCTGTGTGTATTCTCTGGTGCACTTTTAGATCACTAGATGTAGTAAAACTCTTCCCACATTGACCACAGCTGTAAGGTTTCTCTCCTGTGTGTATTCTCTGGTGTAGAGTCAGATGGCCAGATGTAGTACATCTCTTCCCACATTGACCACATCTATAAGGTTTCTCTCCTGTGTGTGTTCTCTGATGAATTTTAATGCCTGATGAGGTGAATCTCTTCCCACAGTCAGAGCAGCAGTGAGTTCTCTTCCCTGTGGATCTCTGCTGGTGTTTCTTGAAGTGTTCTGATCTGGAGAGACTCTTCTCTGCCTCTTCAGCATCATGAGGTTGTTGAGGCTCCCCAGAGGATCCACGATAGTTCAGTATCTCTCCTGTGTGAACAACAAAGTCAGACAGATGATTAAAGGCCCACAACAGCGGTAATCCACTGTAAAAGGTGATGTCAACAGCGTAGCCATGATGTTGTACAACAATTGATGTCTGTAATGAATGTTAAAATTATCTCTGGGGTAGGTGGGACGCAATCGTCCCACCTGGCCAATAGCCAGGGAAAATACAGAGCGCCATATTCAAATAAAATGATATAAAGATCAAACTTTCATTAAATCACACATTTAAGATACCAAATTAAAGCTACACTCGTTGTGAATCCAGCCAACATGTCAGATTTCAAAAAGGCTTTTCGGTGAAAGCATAAGATGCTATTATCTGATTACAACAGTAAACAAAGAGAGTAGCATATTTCAACACTGCAGGCACGACACAAAACGCAGAAATAAAAATATAATTCATGCCTTACCTTTGACGAAATTCTTTTGTTGGCACTCCAATATGTCCCACAAACATCACAAATGGTCCTTTTGTTCGATTAATTCCGTCGATATATATCCAAAATGTCAATTTATTTGGCACGTTTCATCCAGAAAAACACAGCTTCCAACTTGCGCAACGTCACTACAAAATATATCAAAAGTTACAAGGAAACTTTACCAAAACATTTCAAACTACTTTTGTAATACAACGTTAGGTATTTTTAAACGTTAATAAATTGATCAAATTGAAGACGGGATGATCTGTGTTCAATACAAAAAGAAAACAAACTGACGCAACTTTTTTGGTAATGTGCCTCTCTCAAACAATTTACTTCAAGTGACCCTCCTTTACTATGGCCGTACTTCTTCATTACACAAAGGAATAACCTCAACCAATTTCGAAAGACTGGTGACATCCAGTGGAAGTGGTAGGAACTACAAACAAGTCCCTTAGAAATCTGGTTTCCCAATGAAAGATCATTGAAAAGACAGTGACCTCAAAAAAATAAAAAATCTGAATGGTTTGTCCTCAGGGTTTCTTCTGTTATGCTCACAGACATGATTCAAACAGTTTTAGAAACTTCAGAGTGTTTTCTATCCAAATCTAATAATACTAATAATATGCATATTTTATATTCTGGGGATGAGTAGAAGGAAGTTGAAATTGGGCACGCTATTTATCCAAAAGTGAAAATGCTGCCCCCGAAGAAGTTATAGGCCCTTTTCTGCGTTTGTTTGTGCATTGCCACAATTTCAGCAATCTGGTTGTAGAAACTCCTCCCTGCTAATGAGGAAACCACTAGTTATGGATGTAGTATATCTGCTAATGAGGAAACCACTAGTTATGGATGTAGTATATCTGCTAATGAGGAAACCACTAGTTATGGATGTAGTATATCTGCTAATGAGGAAACCACTAGTTATGGATGTAGTATATCTGCTAATGAGGAAACCACTAGTTATGGACGTAGTGTACCTGCTAATGAGGAAACCACTAGTTATGGATGTAGTATATCTGGTAATGAGGAAACCTCTAGTTATGGATGTAGTATATCTGGTAATGAGGAAACCTCTAGTTATGGATGTAGTATATCTGGTAATGAAGAAACCACTATTTATGGATGTAGTATATCTGCCTGGAGCAAAAATGGTGAGCAAAGCTTTTAGTTTTTCACAATGTATTCTGAATGTGAATGGGGGAAAACTCAGGGGAGTAACCTCCATTTCCAGGTTGAATATGAGTGCATTTCACACTACTTTGGATTATAATTATAAGGCTCGTTTGAATGTCCTGCTTAATATAATGTTTTTGTCATCATCGCAAATCAACCGCTGTATTTAAAAAACACTTCAACCAGTAAAATGCTCTTTGTCTTTTCCATCAACCTGACAATGAGTGTTTGTACACGGTTTGCCAAATTGGCCCATAACTTCACCTAACAACAAATATACCTGTAATGAACGAAGAAGCACTTTGGTTGTTGTTGCATGACATACATAGACCTACTGTAGGACCCAAAACTTCACCTAACAACAACATAGACCTACTGTAGGACCCAAAACTTCACCTAACAACAACATAGACCTACTGTAGGACCCATAACAATAACATAGACCTACCGTAGGACCCATAACTTCACCTAACAATAACATAGACCTACTGTAGGACCCAAAACAATAACAGACCTACTGTAGAACCCATAACCTCACCTAACAATAACGTAGACCTACTGTAGGACCCATAACAATAACAGACATACTGTAGGACCCATAACAATAACATAGACCTACTGTAGGACCCATAACTTCACCTAACAACAAATAAAGGAAAATAGCTCTGTGTGTTGTACAATAGCCTATCCATCAAGGAACAGTTCTCTACACATTATGAGCAAAAGTATCTGTGTCCAAACAGACTAACGAGACCCTAGAGTAAATCAAGCAAACAATAACATTACAAACATCAATTTGTTAGGGATGTTGGATCCAACGTGGAGCACGGCATAACTGTCTTTACCAGAGTAATGAATGAAGAAGCACTTTGGTTGTTGTTGCATGTTGTGATGTTTGTCATGTGACTGTCATTCAGAAAATTATTTCCTGGATCAGCTGATGATAGTTGAACATGTGACTGTAACTAAACAGCTACAGTATTAAGAATTATGTGTAATTATTGAAGAACAGCGTTAATGACAGTATCCACTTGGGTGTTATCAATAAAGTTATGATTATTATTATTTTATTTTTTTATTTAACATAATGATATGTTATATATAATGAACATAAAGATAGTTTAACCAGGTAGGTCAGTTGAGAACAAGTTCTCATTTAGAACTGCAACCTGGCCATGATAAAGCAAAGCAGTGTGACAAAAACAACGCATCGTTACACGTGGGATAAACAAACATACAGTCAATAACACAATAGAAAAATCTATATACAGTGTGTGCAAATGGAGTACGGAGGTAAGGCAATAAATAGGCCATAGTATCAAAGTAATTACAATTTAGCAAATTAACACTGGAGTGATAGATGTGCAGATGATGATGTGCAAGTAGAAATACTGGTGTGCAAAAGAGCAAAAAAAGTAAAAAACATGGGGACGAGGTAGGCAATTGGATGGGCTACTTACAGATGGGCTGTGTACAGCTGCAGCGATCGGTAAGCTGCTCAGATAGCTGATGCTTAACCTGTTATGGCTGCAAGGGAAAGTATTGAGTAGCCAGATAAAAGATGCCCATTTCAAACGGCCTCGTACTCAATTCTTGCTCGTACAATATGCATATTATTATTACTATTGGATAGAAAACACTCTCTAGTTTCTAAAACCGTTTGAATTATTTCTCTGAGTGAAACAGAACTCATTATGCAGCACTTTTCCTGACCAGGAAGTGGAATGTCAGAAATATATGCTCTGTTCAACTTCCTGCCTATACATGGTCATGATACGTAAGAGTCTACGTACACTTCTTACGCATTCCTCTGGGTGTCAAGAGGATGTGAGAGAAGAAATTTTGTGTTTATCTTGGTCTGAGGTGGAATAAAAGCTATTTCTTTGACGTGACCGTCCACTTCCGGTACTCTGAAGCGCGCGACTTGGACATGGATATGCCTTCTGTTTAGCTGTCGTTATGAACGACTAACATCTCCGTCTTAGATTTTATTTGATACATGTGACCATATCATAGTAACGTATGTTTTTTCAATATAGTTTAATCAGATTATTGAAATTTTTTCGGGAGTTTTGCCGTGTTCCGTTCTCTGACTTTGTTTACGTTGGAGAGATCCGTACCACTTGGCAAGTGCCCATGCTAAATGAAGAGGGATATTTGCCATTCCAGATCAAAACAACGACTCTTCTGGACAAAGGACACCTTGTCCAACATTCTGACGGAAGATCACCAAAAGTAAGAAACATTTTATGATGCTATTTCTAATATCTGTCGTGCATGTGAACTGGTCGTGGGCGCCCAAGTGTTTCTGGCTATTGTGGCTACGCTAATATACCGCTACATTTTGTTTTCGCTGTAAAACATTTAATAAATCGGAAATATTGTCTGGAATCACAAGATGCCTGTCTTTCAATTGCTGTACACTATGTATTTTTCAGAAATGTTTTATGATGAGTAATTAGGTATTTGACGTTGGTGTCTGTAAATATTATGGCTGCTTTCGGTGCAATTTCTGATTGTAGCTGAAATGTAAACTATGATTTATACCTGAAATATGCAAATTTTTCGAACAAAACATATGCTATACAATAAATATGTTATCAGACTGTCATCTGATTAAGTTTTTTCTTGGTTAGTGGCTATTTATTTCTTTATTTGGTCGAATTTGTGATAGCTAGTGATGGAGTAAGAAACTGATGGAGTTAGAAAAGTGGTGTCTTTTGCTAACGTGGTTAGATAATAGATTTACATATTTTGTCTTCCCTGTAAAACATTTTAAAAAATCGGACATGTTGGCTTGATTCACAAGATGTGTACCTTTCATATGCTGTATTGGACTTGTTAATGTGTGAAAGTTAAATATTAAAAAAAAATATCTTTTGAATTTCGCGCCCTGCACTTTGAGCTGGCTGTTGTCATAAGTGTACCGGTGTCGGGCTGCAGCCCAAACAGGTTAAAGTTAATGAGGGAGATATAAGTCTCCAACTTCAGCGATTTTTGCAATTCTTTCCAGTCATTGGCAGCAGAGAACTCGAAGGAAAGGTGGCCAAAGGAGGTGTTGGCTTTGGGGATGAACTGTGAGATATACGTGCTGGAGCGCGTGCTACGGGTGGGTGTTGCTATGGTGACCAGTGAACTGAGATAAGGCGGAGCTTTACCTAGCAAAGACTTATAGATGACCTGGAGCCAATTGTTTTGGCGTCGAATATTTAGCGAGGGTCAGCCAACAAGAGCGTACAGGTCGCAGTGGTGGGTGGTATATGGGGCTTTAGTGACAAAACAGATGGCACTGTGATAGACTGCATCCAATTTGCTGAGTAGAGTGTTGGAGGCTATTTTGTAAATGACATCGCCGAGGGTGTTTTGCAGCGTGAAGGAGGCTTTGTTGCGAAATAGGAAGCCAATTCTAGATAACAATTTGGATTGGAGATGCTTACTGTGAGTCTGGAAGGAGAGTTTACAGTCTAACCAGACACCTAGGTATTTGTAGTTGTCCACATATTCTAAGTCAGAACTGTCCAGAGTAGTGATGCTTGTCGGGTGGCCGGGTGCGGGCAGCGATCGGTTGAAGAGCATGCATTTAGTTTTACTTGCTTTTAAGAGCAGTTGGAGGCCACAGAAGGAGTGTTGTATGGCATCTCGTCTGGAGGTTTGTTAGTTTGTTAGTTGGTGAACCAGGCGAGTCTCCGATTTGACTGAATTCTGTCAGAGAAGTAGTTGGTGAACCAGGCGAAACAGTCTTTTGAGAAACCAAGGCGGTTGAGTCTGCCGATAAGAATACGGTGATTAACAGAGTCGAAAGCCTTGGCCAGGTCGATGAAGACGGCTGCACAGTACTGTCTTTATCGATGGCGGTTAATGATATCGTTTAGGACCTTGAGCGTGGCTGAGGTGCACCCATGACCAGCTCTGAAACCAGATTGCATAGCGGAGAAGGTACGGTGGGATTCGAAATGGTTGGTAATCTGTTTGTTAACTTGGCTTTCGAAGACCTTAGAAAGGCAGGGCAGGATGGATATAGATCTGCAACAGTTTGGGTCTAGAGTGTCACCCCCTTTGAAGAGGGGGATGACCGCGGCAGCTTTCCAATCTTTGGGAATCTCAGATGATACGAAAGAGAGGTTGAACAGACTAGTAATAGGGGTTGCAACAATTTTGGCAGATAATTTTAGAAAGAGAAGGTCCAGACTGTCTAGCCCGGCTGATTTGTAGGGGTCCAGATGTTGCAGCTCTTTCGGAACATTAGCTATCTGGATTTGGGTAAAGGAGAAATGGTGGGGGCTTTGGCGGGTTGCTGTTGAGGGTGCCTGGCAAAGCATGCCAAGGCGTAGAAAAATGCTTATTGAAATTCTCGATTATCATGGAGTTATCGGTGGTGACAGTGTTTCCTAGCCTCAGTGCAGTGGGCAGCTGGGATGAGGTGCTCTTGTTCTCCATGGACTTTACAGTGTCCCAAAAGTTTTTGGAGTTAGAGCTACAGGATGCAAATTTCTGTTTGAAAAAGCTAGCCTTTGCTTTCTTAACTGACTGTGTGTATTGGTTCCTGACTTATCTGAAAAGTTGCATATCGCAGGAACTATTCGATGCTCGTGCAGTACGCCACAGGATGTTTTTGTGCTGGTCGAGGGCAGTCAGGTCTGGAGTGAACCAAGGGCAATATCTGTTCTTAGTTACACATTTTTTGAAAGGGGCATGCTTATTTAAGGTGGTGAGGAAATTACTTTTAAAGAACAACCAGGCATCCTCTACTGACGGGATGAGGTCAAAATCCTTCCAAGATACCCGGGCCAGGTCGATTAGAAAGGCCTGCTTGCAGAAATGTTTGAGGGAGCGTTTGACAGTGATGAGGGGTGGTCGTTTGACCGCGGACCCATAACGGATGCAGGCAATGAGGCAGTGATCGCTGAGATCCTGATTGAAAACAGCAGAGGTGTATTTGGAGGGCAAGTTGGTCAGGATAATATCTATGAGGATGCCCATGTTTACGGATTTAGGGTTGTACCTGGTGGGTTCCTTGATAATTTGTGTGAGATTGAGGGCATCTAGCTTGGATTGTAGGACGGCCGGGGTGTTAAGCATATCCCAGTTTAGGTCACCTAATAGAACGGACTCTGAAGATAGATGGAGGGGGCAATCAATTCACATATGGTGTCCAGGGCACAGCTGGGAGCCGAGGGGGGTCTATAACAGGTGGAAACAGTGAGAGACTATTTCTGGAAAGATTCATTTTTAAAATTAGAAGCTCGAACTGTTTGGGCATGGACTGGAAAGTATGATACAACTTTGCAGGCCATCTCTGCAGTAGATTGCAACTCTCTTTTTGACAGTTCTATCTTGACGGAAAATGTTGTAGTTGGGTATTGAGATTTCAGAATTTTTGGTGGCCTTCCTAAGCCAGGATTCAGACACGGCAAGGACATTAAAGTTGGCAGGGTGTGCTAAAGCAGTGAGTAAAACAAACTTAGGGAGGAGGCTTCTGATGTCAACATGCATGAAACCAAGGCTTTTTCGAATATTGAAGTCAACAAATGAGAGTGCCTGGGGACACACAGGGCCTGAGTTAACCTCTACATCACCCGAGGAACAGAGGAGTAGAATGAGGGTACGGCTAAAGGCTATCAGAACTGTTCGTCTAGTGCGTTGTGAACAGAGAATAAAAGGAGCAGATTTCTGGGCGTGGTAGGATAGATTCAAGGCATAATGTACAGATAGGGGTATGGTAGGGTGCGAGTACAGTGGAGGTAAACCTAGGCATTGAGTGACGATAAGAGAGGTTGCATCTCTGAAGTTATGCTAGGTGAGGTCACTGCAAGTGTGGGAGGTGGGACAAAAGAGCTCTCTGAAGCATGTTGAGTGGGACTAGGGGCTCCACAGTAAAATAAAACAATGATAACTAAACAACAGTATACAAGGCATATTGACATTAGAGAGACATAAAGTGAGACATAAAGCAATCACAGGTGTTGATTGGGAGAGCTAGCTAAGACAACAACGGGTAAGACAACAGTTAATCAGCTAAGACAACAACACGTAAAATGGCAATGAATGGGCAGAGGGGGTCAGTTAACTACACACTGGGCCTGAGTTCGAGGCTGGGGCCGACAGATAAACAAAATAAACAAAATGGAGAACCGTGACTAATGAACAGCTATGTAGCCAAGTGATCATAAGGTCCAGTGAACAGCAATATATGAACCAGGGAAGCCGTTAGGTAGTCGTTACTATGCTAGCCGGGAGCCGCGCCTGGCTCGAGGCTAACTGGTGCTAGCTTCGGGACAAGGGCGTCACCGACGTCTGGCAAAGGCCGGTTGAGGGCACATCGGACGGAATTGCGTCGGCAGACCAGTCGTGATGGATCGGCGGGGTCTGTGTCGACAAAGGGTCCAGGCCAATTGGCAAAAGAGGTATTGTAGCTGGAGTTATTTGTTTGCTAGTCGAGAGATGCACCTGGCTCGAGGCTAACTGGTGCTAGCTTCGGGACAAGGGCGTTAGCCACTATAGCCAATCTGGTGCAAAGGTCCAGAGCTTACGGCAGGAATCCGGTGATGTAGTGGCTTCTAATCGTCTTAGTGAAGAGTCTGGGAGGCATCAGCTGTGTAGCCGAGTGATCATATGGTCCACTGAGCAGGCCGGGAGATGGGCCTGGCTCAAGGCTAGCGTCGAGGCTGGGCCACTCGGTAGCAGCTAGCCAGCTGAGATTATCTGGTGTAATGGTCCAGAGCTTACGGCAGGAATACGGTGATGTAGTGGAGAAAGACAGTCCGATATGCTCAGGGTTGATATCGCGCTGTGCAGACTGGCAGGTATTATCCAGGCTAAAAGCGGCTGGTGTCTGAGCTAAAAAGGTAAAGGCCGCTAGCAGTGGCTAACAATGACTAAATAGCTAGTAGCTAATTAGCTTCTGATGGCTAGCTTCTGATGGAGGTTCTAGCTATAAGGTCTAAAAAAAAATAGCAGATCCGTATCACATTGGGTGAGGCGGGTTGCCGGAAGGTATATATAATTAAAAAAATGGAAAAAGAGATTGAAATATATTGCAATATATACAAAAAAAGATAACATTTACAACAACAAACACGTCTTACTGCTACACGCCATCTTGGATTACAAGATGACTCAGTTAAAAACCATTGGATTTAGCAAACTCTGAAATTATTTAGTATTTCTGTGCCCATGAAAACGGTTTTCCCAGCGTAACATAAGTGGGTCGAGTGCATTTCAGAATACAAAAAAATTGTCCGACAGCAATATCCAGTATTTAAGTTGAAGTTCATCATATGGCAAGCGTAACGTTATGACTATAACTACTGTTCCCTGAAGGAGGGAAACTAGGTACAACATACGATCAAATCCACACCTTGCTGGAAGCCCCACCACCCACAGGTGATGAGAGGCTTGGATTTATTCTGCTCTTTAATACCGCTCTTCACCGACACAGGAAAGGGCGGGGACAAACAGGTGTTGTACCTCATTTCCCTCCTTCAGGGAAGTGCAATTATAATCAAAGTTACACTCCCTTTCAGTCATTCAACTTCGGTACAACATACTATGGGGAAATGAAATCATTCACCAGCCGACCCAAACGGATACTAAATGAAACGGCCCCCTGCAGACCACCCAGACCTGACCCTACAAGATGCGTCAGTTTTGTCAATTTATTCATTCTTTTGTTTGAAATAGTCTATCTATCTGTAGACTATTAGTCTACTACTGAAAACTTAAGTAGCAGAACGGCAGAATTTACGAAGTCCAGCAGCGGAGGGGCGAATCCCTCTGGTCAGGTTATGTTGACGACCGGCGCCCTCTGGTCAGGTTATGTTGAGGACCGGCTCCCTCTGGTCGGGTTGTGTTGACGACCGGCTCCCTCTGGTCGGGTTGTGTTGACGACCGGCTCCCTCTGGTCGGGTTGTGTTGACGACCGGCTCCCTCTGGTCGGGTTGTGTTGACGACCGGCTCCCTCTGGTCGGGTTGTGTTGACGAGCGGCTCCCTCTGGTTGGGTTGACGAGCGGCTCCCTCTGGTCGGGTTATGTTGACGAGCGGCTCCCTCTGGTCGGGTTATGTTGACGAGCGGCTCCCTCTGGTCGGGTTATGTTGACGAGCGGCTCCCTCTGGTCGGGTTGTGTTGACGAGCGGCTCCCTCTGGTCAGGTTATGTTGACGAGCGGCTCCCTCTGGTCGGGTTGTGTTGACGAGCGGCTCCCTCTGGTCGGGTTGTGTTGACGAGCGGCTCCCTCTGGTCGGGTTATGTTGACGAGCGGCTCCCTCTGGTCGGGTTGTGTTGACGAGCGGCTCCCTCTGGTCGGGTTATGTTGACGAGCGGCTCCCTCTGGTCGGGTTATGTTGACGAGCGGCTCCCTCTGGTCGAGTTATGTTGATGAGAGGCTCCCCCTGGTCGGGTTGTGTTGATGAGAGGCCCCCTCTGGTCAGGTTGTGTTGACGACCGGCTCCCTCTGGTCGGGTTATGTTGACGAGCGGCTCCCTCTGGTCGGGTTATGTTGACGAGCGGCTCCCTCTGGTCGGGTTATGTTGACGACCGGCTCCCTCTGGTCCGGTTATGTTGACGACCGGCTCCCTCTGGTCAGGTTATGTTGACGACCGGCTCCCTCTGGTCAGGTTATAGTGACGAGCGGCTCCCTCTGGTCAGGTTATGCTGACGGTTATGACTTCGAGTCATTTGTGTGTCTTAATTATTTGATCCAACAGAATGCTTAAAGCATCAGACAAGTTCAGTACGTATATTTGATTTTATAAAAACACATGTGGCGATTGGTAGAAAGAACAGATGACTCTTGGTTGACCAAGATGTATTTTAGTTGGGGACAGCACTAGAACATGATTTTGGGGCTCCCGAGTGGCGCAGCGGACACTGCATCTCAGTGCTTGAGGCGCCACTACAGACACCCTGGATCAAATCCAGACTGTATCACAACCGGCCGTGATTGGGAGTCCCATAGGGCGCACAATTGGCCCAGCATCGTCCGGGGTAGGCAGTCATTGTAAATAAGAATTTGTTCTTAACTGACTTGCCTAGTTAAATAAAGGTTACTGTGCTGTCAAACTGCCTGGGAGCTCCTCAGTGGTGAAACTCCTCCTCCTTCAATCAGTGGTGAACCAGGTGGAACAAATCTTCCAGGCAATCTGGGCGTGCCAGCACCTGGCTCTGCTGTTGTCTTTAGAACGCAGTGAAAGGAGCATTTATAGCACCACAAGACCAAGGAAACTTCATCTATGTGATCAAGGTGACTGTGCAAGTCCAAGCCCTTCACAAAACTGTGAAAGACAGCCGGTAAGCGCCATATTGGCCATGTTTTGTTAGACTGACTTAAGCAGTGCACTGCTAATGATACTCTGGAAAACACAGACTTAACTCTTAACTTTGATAGGACTTTTGCAGTGGTATTTATAACTTCAAATGTTGTTTGTGTGGTATAAAGTAAGAAGAGCCAAATTCATTGTTGATAGAACTTGTTTGAAATGGTTAAAAGTAAGTTAAACTTTGTAGAAATCTTAGTAAACCAAGTTCTTAATTCAGTAACAAATGTATAGTCTGGAAAATCTTTGGCTAAAAGATGTAGGATTTGTCTGCTTAACTGCTGATTAGAAAATAAGTGTGGTTTTTTGCTACTAGAGGTATTTTGAATGTGTTTGGCTAAAATGCAAATTTGGATAAAAGTGTACTGATTCTGCTCATTTGATTAAAAATGGTGGGTTTCTATTTTGGGAAACATTTGCTTAACAGTGGAAACCTTGTATTTGATAATGGCAGAAATGTGTTTCTGAGGTGGATGTGGATAATTTTGTGTATTTAATTAGGCTGTCAACTCAAATAATCACTTGTATTTGTCATCTCTTTTTTGAGGTTTTTCACCTGTTTACTGCCAACCAAAGAATGGTAAATAAACGACAAGCAACTGATTCTATGGCTGTTTATTGAGTGAAATCCAGTTAAAATCTTCACGTGGAGGGATTGTCCTTTTCAAGTGGGGAATTGCACAAGAAAGAGGTCGAAACTTGACAGTGAAAAACCGTGGCTCAAGACTGGAAAAGGACCAGAAAAGTGACCACACGTGTCCAGAGAGACAAGTAAAGACTGTTCCCGCCTGCTGCTGTGATTGAAATGGCTGATTCACTACTGGTGGAGCAGCTAAAGACCGCAAGGACATCAGCGAAGCGTCAGTTTTCCCGTCTGGCCAATAATGTGCTACGAATGCATACAATGATGTCAGAAGAGGAGCTCAGAGACAATTTTAGGAAGCTCACTGCAGAAGCTGGCAAAGTCCTGGAAGCCAACGATGATGTAGAGGGGCAATGTATTGAAGAAAACTCTGATGCAGAGGAGTTGAGCGAGCAGCAGAAGTCTGACTTGGTCAAAACAGCCAATGAGTGTGAGAAAAAACTGCAAGAGCTAAAGGACCTCATAGAAAAGACATTGTGGGCCAATTTCGGGGAATATGAACTGACACAAGCAATTACAATAGCAGAGTCGCAAGCAGAAAACGTGGGAGCTGTGGACCCAAGTAAAAACCCAGATGCATATCTCTTCATGATCGGAGAACTAGAGAAACTTGTGAAGGCTGCGAAGGAGGTGCATAAACATTGGAAGTGCTGGGCCCCCCCAGCAGAGCAACAACATTTCCAGAGTCGTATCAAAGGCCTTGAAACTATCCTGCCAAATCTCACAATAAGACAAGCAGACTTTACAGGGGCACACGTTAGAGGAGAAACCAGCAGATTGAGTACTACGTCAAACAGTTCTGTGGCCACACCAGCAATTAAATTAAAGCCTGCTTCCCTCCCAAAGTTTTCTGGCATCCGCCGAGAGTTTCACCGGTGGAAAAAAGACTGGGAAGCGCTCCAGATGCAGGGAGAACCTACTGGATCCAGAGAGGTTAAAAAGTTCCAACTTCTCGACAGTGTGGATGAGAAGACCATACGAGACCTTCACCTGACAACTTACACAACTGCTGAGGAGGTTTTCCGGGTCTTGGAGAACCGCTTTGGAAATAAGACAACTATAGCCCTTGAGATAGTAGAAGAGCTCCAAAGACTCCAAGCAGTTAAAGGTAACCAGCCCAGGAGGATTGTTGAGCTCATCCAATCAGTAGAAAAAGCCCTGGTCGATCTGAACGAGCTTGGCAAGACCGGTGCTATAAAGAACCCTCTTGTAACAAAGACAATAGAGAGTAAACTTCCTGATGGCCTGAAGAAGGAATGGCTTCTTCATGTAGCTGGCAAAGGTGATGAAGCTGAAGAAGACAAGCGATTTGACTACCTCCACAAGTTTCTTCAAGGTCAAGAAGCCATCTATGAGAAGCTGGACCAACTGAGAGAGGAGGAACCAAAACCGAAATCTGAACCTCGGCAAGCTCGAACCAGAACCTCCACCCAACTAAGCGACCAGGCTCAAGGATGTGTGGTCTGCGGAGACTGCAAGCATAAGAAAAGGCTATATTTCTGCCAAAAGTTTCGCACGCTTAAGCTGTCAGAGAAAAGAGATGCTGTCAGGAAGCTGGGAGCCTGCAAAAGATGCCTGGAGATTCACAAGGAAGGTGACTATTGTAAATCAGAGTTTCTGTGCAGGAGGCCAGACTGCATAGAACAGCGTGCTGCAGAACACCACTATTACCTCTGCCCGAGAGCTGGTACATCCAAAGGGAATGTCGTCCAGAGGTCCAATAACAGCAAAGTGGGAGGTGACACAAGAGAGCGTTATACCCAAGCCCAAGAAGAGTTCATTAAAAGTCTCTCACCTGAACTTGCAGAGAAGTGTTGCAATGCCTTTTGCAACACTATAGCCAGAACCTCTCTTGTGTCCAACCAACCCAGTCTTCTAGCAGAGAATGGAATAGTGGAGTGGCCCGTCATCATGATGCTCTTAGAGGTCACGGCCAATGCAGGACAAAAAGTTGGGACTTTGATCGACCTGGCATCGGATACAAACTATATAACTCATGATGCAGCTGATCGTTTGAACCTTAGAAGTGAAGCCATAACCCTTGTTGTCCATGGTGTGGGAGGAATGAAAGTTCAAGTCACCACAAAACGGTACCTCCTAAAGATCCGGGTCCGCACAGAGCAAGGCAATGTCAGATCCCACCAACTCCTCTGCTATGGTTTGGACAGCATTGCAGAGATTCACAAACATGTGACAGCCAAAAGACTCCAAAAATTATTCCCAGATGTCCCCCAAAATGAACTTGTTAGGCCAAGACAAATACAGCTTTTGATAAGCCATAAGGAAGGGCGACTGGTCCCACAGAAAATACGCACCGTTGGGGACCTTGTACTATGGGATGGGCCATTGGGAAAGACAATTGCAGGGACACACCCTGGTCTGTTTGAAGAGGCTACAGTTACAGCACACCAGTCCAGAGCGCACTTCGCCAGATCCATGAGAACAGCAGCATTGATGTATGAAGAACATATCTGCGCCAAACCTACCATCAGGTCTTCTTGTTCTGCTATTTCCACTCGGGATTTTATTGAGTGGTGGAGATGGGATAGCATTGGCGCCCCCTGCACCCCAAAATGTGGAGGATGTCGCTGCGGCAGTTGTCAACTTGGTGGCAAAGAAATGACTCTGGCTGAAGAAAGGGAGCTGGAAGTTGTTAAGGGTGGCCTGACTTATGTTGGTGCTGATGACCACAGTGATAGTCCACACTGGCATGCAAGGTATCCATGGCTCATTGACCCATCTACATTGCCAAACAACATAAAAGCAGTAGAGGCAACCTTTCTCAGAACAGAGAGACAGCTCGCCAAAGAACCGCAGTGGAAAAAAGCCTATGGTGCTCAAGTCCACGAAATGGTTGACCGCCGGGCTGCAAGAAAGCTGACCAAAGAGGATCTAACCAACTGGAATGGACCTGTCTGGTATATTAGTCATCTTATCGCACCCAACCCCCACTCTGTTACAACTCCGGTAAGACTTGTCTGGAACAGCAGTCAGAAGTACAAAGGCCAAAGTCTCAATGACCTTCTGATGAAAGGCCCTGACGTTCTCAATCCGATTCGAGCTGTCCTCCTCAAATTCCGCCAAGGCTCCTACGCCGCTCTAGGAGACGTCAGAAAAATGTACAATTCTGTGTGGCTCGAGGAGAGGGAAGTCCATCTACACCGGTTCTTGTGGCGGGATTCAGAGGGCGACGAGGTGGAACAATACGCCATAACCAGAGTGAATATTGGGGACAAGCCAGCAGGGTGCATAGCACAACTGGCCATGAGGGAGACGGCTAACCTGCCTCAATTCAGCCACCTCACAGATGAATGCCAAGTATTACATGAGCACAGCTACGTCGATGACATCTTGACATCCCACAACTGCCGTGAAAAACTCGAAGTCATCACAAAGAATGTGGAGCTGATTCTAAAAGCAGGAGGGTTTGCACTGAAGCCTTGGGTCTTCTCAGGCCAAAATAAAGGAGAAAGCGAAAAGGCATCACCAAATATTGTTGTCCTGCCAAATCAGCTTAAGGAGGAAGACAACAAGGCGCTCGGTCTCGGCTACACTGTGGATGAAGACATGTTGCATGTCATGGTGAGGGTCAACTTCTCCAGGCGGAAGAAAAAGATGAGACTTGGGCAAGACTTACTACTAGAAGAAGTACGAGCACAGACACCAGACCCGCTGACAAGACGTGAACTGCTGAGTCAAGTTGCTGGTTTGTACGACCCAGTTGGCCTGACAACGCCATCAAAGCAAAGAGGGGCTATCTTGGTCCGAAGGGCATTCCAAGAGGCAAAATCAAAGTACAGCATGGTCAAGGACACATGGGACCTTCCCCTGTCGGATGAGCTCCGCAAAGATGCAATTGAAATTTTTGAGGAGTACGTCCAGCTAAGCAAAGTAATGTTCCCAAGAGCTCTTACTCCACCAAAGGCAACAACTGAACCAGTCGCTGTCACTTTTTCAGATGGCAGTGAAAGCTCCTATGGTGCTGTCCTCTACCTGCGGTGGAACTGCAACAAACAATTAACAATTCGACTAGTGGAGTCAAAAGCAAAGCTGACACCACTAGACCAGAAGGGGGATGCAGTCAAAGCAGAACTTTGCGGTGCAGTCTTTGCAAGCCGCCTGAAAAAGTACTTTGAACAGCATACCCAGATCCAGATAAAAAGGTGGTACCATTTGTTAGACAGTCAGACTGTTCTTGGAGCTATCCAGCGAGAAAGCTATGGATTTCAGACTTTCTTCGCTAATAGAATTGGAGAGATCCAAGAGAGGACACGGCTACAGGACTGGTGGTGGATCCCTGGACCACTCAACATAGCCGACATTATCACTCGAGGAGCTGGGCCAAAGGAACTTGATGCCCATTCAGAGTGGCAGCAAGGGCCAGAGTTTCTATATCTTTCAGAGAGCGAGTGGCCAATTATGTCGTCAAAAGATGTGTCTGTGACAGCTCGAGAGAGCATTAACAATATGCAAAAGAAGTCATTTGTGGCAGCACTCACCAGAGCCCAAGCGAAAAGAAGTCTTCCAAGTCTTGTGGGACGATTTCCTGCTGGTGCAGCTGTCCTAAACTTGGTGGATGAGAGGCGCTTTAGTAGCCTAAAGTGTCTAATCAAGACTGTTGCTTTTATCTGGAGAGCCGCCAAAAAGTTTAGATCTGCAACAAAGTCCATCGAGACCCCAAAGTGGGAGGCGATTCCCACAAAAGGAGTTATCACTGCCACAGAACGTCAAGAGGCAATAAGAGACATCTATCTTGCTGCTCAAGAGGGGGTGACGTTCCCAACTACCACTACGGACCGCTTGGTTGTGTACAGAGAGCCAGAATCTGGGTTACTAGTCTGCGGTGGGAGAATCCATGGCTTCAGGGAGGATGGCGCTGCAGTTCCCCTTCTGCCTTTCAATGCATGGGTCTCTACTTTATTGGCACGGGAGGCGCACGATGAGGGTCATGAAGGTGTGGCTGCAACCCTGCTGAAAATGAGGAGGAAAGCCTGGGTCATCCAAGGAAGAAAAATTTGCCAAAAAGTAGTGGATAACTGCCTTTTCTGCAAAAAGTCAAGAGCAAGAAGGTGCGAACAGGTAATGGCTGACTTACCTGCTGAAAGAGCCACACCTGCAGCTCCGTTCGAGTTCACTACAGTCGACCTCTTCGGACCGTACCTTGTCAAAGATGACATCAAGAAACGGGTCTCAATGAAAGTGTGGGGTGTCGTCTTCAGCTGTATGGCCAGCAGGGCAATTCATGCAGACCTGGTCAACACAATGTCGACAGAGAGCTTCTTGATGGCTTACCAACGCTTTACTGCAATTAGAGGGCACCCAAGAAAGATCTGGTCCGACCCGGGGACAAACTTCATCAGCGCCAAACCTGTCCTAAGAGAGCTGTACCAGTTCCTGGATGCTCAGAATAGGACTTCAATAGAAGAGATGTCGGCTCAAAAAGGTACCAAATGGGAGTGGACAATTCACCCTGCTGACTCACCTCACCGAAATGGGGCTGCTGAAGCCGCTGGTCGCCTTCTCAAGAAGGCACTGCAGAGCCTGGGCAACAACACTGGCCTTAGCTACAGCGAGCTTCAGACAACACTACAACTTGCTGCAAACCTTGCCAACGAATGCCCAATAGATGCCAGGGTGCAGAGCCATGAAGAAAGCGTGCAGTATGTGTCACCCAACACACTTCTCCTGGGCCGGGCCTCTCCAAGCGGTGAGATCAGAACATTTGACTTTGCGAACTACCCTTACAAGAGACTCCGAGAGATGCAGAACCAGGTCAACAAATTCTGGAGGTCTTGGAGCCAGCTTGCCGGCCCAAACTTATTTCTGAGAAGTAAATGGCACACTTCATATCGCAACGTTGCTGTCGGAGATATTGTCTGGTTGTGTGACCAAAATGCAATGAGGGGCCAATTCAAACTAGGACGGGTGATGAGCGTTAATCCAGATGCTAAGGGCATTGTTCGAGACGTGAACGTCAAAGTGGTCCAAAGCTCCTGCCTTCCTGTCACAAAACCCGCACTAAACCGACCATCGGCCAAAGTCCTGAAAGAAGCTACGCAAACAACAGTCCTGCACAGAGATGTTCGACGCTTGGTTGTCTTGCTACCAGTTGAGGATCAAACTCGGAGCTGACCGGCAGTATGTAGGTGCTGATTTACAATCTTTCCATCGGTTCCCGTGGGAAGATTGAGTGGGAGGTGTGCTGTCAAACTGCCTGGGAGCTCCTCAGTGGTGAAACTCCTCCTCCTTCAATCAGTGGTGAACCAGGTGGAACAAATCTTCCAGGCAATCTGGGCGTGCCAGCACCTGGCTCTGCTGTTGTCTTTAGAACGCAGTGAAAGGAGCATTTATAGCACCACAAGACCAAGGAAACTTAATCTATGTGATCAAGGTGACTGTGCAAGTCCAAGCCCTTCACAAAACTGTGAAAGACAGCCGGTAAGCGCCATGTTTTGTTAGACTGACTTAAGCAGTGCACTGCTAATGATACTCTGGAAAACACAGACTTAACTCTTAACTTTGATAGGACTTTTGCAGTGGTATTTATAACTTCAAATGTTGTTTGTGTGGTATAAAGTAAGAAGAGCCAAATTCATTGTTGATAGAACTTGTTTGAAATGGTTAAAAGTAAGTTAAACTTTGTAGAAATCTTAGTAAACCAAGTTCTTAATTCAGTAACAAATGTATAGTCTGGAAAATCTTTGGCTAAAAGATGTAGGATTTGTCTGCTTAACTGCTGATTAGAAAATAAGTGTGGTTTTTTGCTACTAGAGGTATTTTGAATGTGTTTGGCTAAAATGCAAATTTGGATAAAAGTGTACCGATTCTGCTCATTTGATTAAAAATGGTGGGTTTCTATTTTGGGAAACATTTGCTTAACAGTGGAAACCTTGTATTTGATAATGGCAGAAATGTGTTTCTGAGGTGGATGTGGATAATTTTGTGTATTTAATTAGGCTGTCAACTCAAATAATCACTTGTATTTGTCATCTCTTTTTTGAGGTTTTTCACCTGTTTACTGCCAACCAAAGAATGGTAAATAAAAGACAAGCAACTGATTCTATGGCTGTTTATTGAGTGAAATCCAGTTAAAATCTTCACGTGGAGGGATTGTCCTTTTCAAGTGGGGAATTGCACAAGAAAGAGGTCAAAACTTGACAGTTACATTTAAATAAATAAATAAACAGTGTTTCATGATAAACCATTTTTTACAAATCCGTCAAGACACCAACTTTGAGAAGGGTTTAAAACAAAGGTTTCAAACCAATTCATTAATGTAATTGAATCTAGGTATGTCTTGCCATTAATGTAAAGGCATGAAAAAAATTGGCTGAATATTATACAATGACTTATCAACAGCTCTAATAATTTGACCCCCACAGGAAATCTTCACTGGCAATTCTAGAATATACTATATAGCCTAGAAACCTGGTTAATCTATCATTATGACATCATGGATGAATTCTAGAATATACTATATAGCCTAGAAACCTGGTTAAACTATCACTATGACATCATGGATGAATTCTAGAATATACTATATATCCTAGAAACCTGGTTAAACTATCACTATGACATCATGGATGAATTCTAGAATATACTATATATCCTAGAAACCTGGTTAAACTATCATTATGACATCATGGATGAATTCTAGAATATACTATATAGCCTTGAAACCTGGTTAAATTATCATTATGACCTCATGGATGAATTCTAGAATATACTATATAGCCTAGAAACCTGGTTAAACTATCACTATGACATCATGGATGGCCAGTCCTTATATTCATAGTGTAGTGAATTCAGGGGGTAGCCCTGAGCTGAACTCAAACCTGGGTCCAGCGACTGTCAAACCAACACCTTATAACTGTTACACCAAGATGTCTGAACTTCTTGACGAGGTCGCTAGGTGTTGAGTTACGGTTGCTACAATAGCTTTCTCTATGATTTGAGAGTGGTTACATTTCTCCAGCCCCATCCCTCAGCTGTTTACCAAACCAAGTCTCTTGGCAGCCATTTTGTTGCTGTTTAAATACTAGGTTGTCCCTTTAAAAAAGCCACACATCAATCAACCAATCTGAAGTTGAAACAATAACAAAGCAGTCATTCCACCACTGTTTTGGTAATAAGATGATGGATGGGGCTGGAGACATTTAACTACTCTCAAATTCATAGACAGACCTATGGATGAAAGGACTGACCATCCATGATATCAACATTATAGTTTTAACCATGTTGAGGCTATACAGTGTTGATTTACATTGTTGCTAAACATTGGAGTAAAAAAGCTTATTTTGGGTTCTGATGGGGTACAACAGTTGAACTAAGCTCATGAGGCATATGTTATATTCTTCAAGAATCAATGGCTATAAATAAATAATTTAAAAGTCAAAATATGGATGTAGCAATTGCCGATTTCCCCTTTAACACCAAACATCAGTTCAACAACTGCAGAGTTTGTACCTCTGTTTTTAAGACAGTACTTACCAGTGGTAATCACGGCCCGGTTTCTCAAAACCATCTTATGGCTAAGTTCATCTTTAGAACCACTGGATGCCTTAAATTGCGTTTGGGAAATCGGGCCCAGATATCCAGTTTCCTCCTCCTCTTCTTCCGATGAGACAGTAATCTCCCCCTCCTCCGCTTTCACTTCAAAAACTGAATCCTCCTCATCTTTTACTGTAACACCCTCCTCCTCTTTCACTCTGAACGCCTCTTCCTTCACTGTAACGTCTTTCTCTTCTTCTTTCCCTGTAACAGCCTCACCCTCTACTTGTTTTTGTATTGTAACATCCTTCTCTTCCACCTCCTCTTTGATTAGAGCCTCTTTCTCCGTCCAGCAGACTGTCTCTTCTTCAGCAGGAAGAGAGTAATTTAGTGAACTCATGGTCGGAGATGTTAGCTAGCTAGGCTAATGCTAACTTAACCAGCCCGCCAGCTGAATAATAACAACAACACCGTAAATATGAAATTAAATCGGATAACTAACTAGACGACAGACGAGGGTTTAAAATACAGTGGCTAATCTACACTAAAGCGTCTTCAGAGCTTTATTGGTTCGTCTATTTTGTCGAGCAAGCTACCGAGGTGGCTGAATAACTGTTGCTGCTGCTGAAAGAAGCGTTCCGTCCACTAGATTATACGTCACACTAACAGCATTGCGTTCCGTCCACTAGATTATACGTCACACTAACAGCATTGCCTTATAATCGCACACCGCCATCTGCTGACTGGAGTGGGTAACGCTCAGTCTGAACCTCTGACTGCGATGGAGATGTGCGACTTTAAGACAATGACGCTAGTGTGACGTAAAATATATATTATAATGTTCAGACAAAAAGTTAGTGTAGGAAGCATGAGTTTTTACTCACCAGTGTAACAATACCGTGTGGTTAAAGACTTAGTAACTTAGTTGTGTTCACGATCTGGTTCCCTATAAGCACAACCAGTTATGTTTTTGAATGATCACATATGTATTAATTTATTTCGGGATTCTGGGTAATCCACAGCAGATTTATGGAGAATTGCTGTGGGTGAGTTCAAAATTGAATAGTCCCGGGATAGAAATATATAAAGTTGACATTACATCATAAAATCCACCTTTTAAATCATACATTAGCAATTTATGTTTTAGTAACTACTGTTGTTGGTTTGGCGTCAAATAAGCCTCTCTTTATATGTTATTTGCCGAATCTCAGTTTTCCATGTGGGTTTTATGCTAAAGTTCCCTCTTTCAGGTTGGTATCTGACTGGAAAATGCATCTTCTTTAGGAGTGCTATTTTTACCCTGTAAAAATCGTTCATCCACACTGTGTGTCTCATCAATGCAGGTCATTTATGACAAATGTATAAAGTATATGTTTTATAAACTCATGAACACCAGCCAGTTTATTAGCCCGGTTTTGTTAGTTTAGGTGTATTATACTTCTTCACCACCAGAGGGGGACATTGAGTCATTTTCCAGGTTAATTTGATATATTTTGATACTAAAATGGATGACAGTATATTCTGATGGAGTGAATATGAGACACATGTAAACAATTGATTCATTTATTATAGAAAATTAGGAATTATTAGGAATGGTTAAATCCACTATACGATCTCAATAACTTTGATAGACATTTCAATAGTTTTTTTGTTAGTATATTATAGGGCAGATTTATGGAGAATTGCTGTGGGAGTGCTATTTATATCCCGTCACTACTGATCATTCATCCATACTGTGTGTGTCCCATCATAGCAGCTTTGGAAATAAATGAACTTACCATCCATTGCTCCTTCCTGTGTTGACTCACTGACTTGAGAGACCAGGAAGGTCACACTAGCTCGATAGGTTGATATCTAGCTCAAGCTTCACCTCATGCTTTTCATTAACTGTGTGGTTGTGTTATCTAGTGGGAACCCGTTAGCACGGTAGGCTCTGGTGCGTTCTTGCCGTGGGCTCCTCTACTTGTTTTCGTCTCTTCCTCCTCCTCTTTGACGAGAGCTTCTTTTTTCTCCGTCCATAATAATGACATAAAGGCATGTGTATGTGATGTACCAGGGACTATGCATGCAGTTAGGTTTGTATGCAGTCTGGTGATATACAAGGGACTGGGGATGCAGTTAGATTTGTATGCAGTCTGGTGATATACCAGGGACTATGCATGCAGTTAGGTTCGTATGCAGTCTGGTGATATACCAGGGCCTGGTGATGCAGTTAGGTTTGTATGCAGTCTGGTGATATACCAGGGACTGGGGATGCACAGTTAGGTTTGTATGCAGTCTGGTGAAATACCAGGGACTGGGGATGCAGTTAGGTTTGTATGCAGTCTGGTGAAATACCAGGGACTGGGGATGCAGTTAGGTTTGTATGCAGTCTGGTGATATACCAGGGACTATACATGCAGTTGGTTTGTATGCAGTCTGTTGATATACCAGGGACTGGGGATGCAGTTAGGTTTGTATGCAGTCTGGTGATATACCAGGGACTGGGGATGCAGTTAGGTTTGTACAGTCTGGTGATATACCAGGGACTGGGGATGTAGTTAGGTTTGTATGCAGTCTGGTGATATACCAGGGACTATGCATGCAGTTAGGTTTGTATGCAGTCTGGTGATATACCAGGGCTTGGGGATGCAGTTAGGTTTGTATGCAGTCTGGTGATATACCAGGGCCTGGGGATGCAGTTAGGTTTGTATGCAGTCTGGTGATATACCAGGGCCTGGGGATGCAGTTAGGTTTGTACAGTCTGGTGATATACCAGGGACTGGGGATGTAGTTAGGTTTGTATGCAGTCTGGTGATATACCAGGGCCTGGGGATGTAGTTAGGTTTGTATGCAGTCTGGTGATATACCAGGGCCTGGGGATGCAGTTAGGTTTGTATGCAGTCTGGTGATATACCAGGGACTGGGGATGCAGTTAGGTTTGTATGCAGTCTGGTGATATACCAGGGACTGGGGATGCAGTTAGGTTTGTATGCAGTCTGGTGATATACCAGGGACTGGGGATGCAGTTAGGTTTGTATGCAGTCTGGTGATATACCAGGGACTGGTGATGCAGTTAGGTTTGTATGCAGTCTGGTGATATACCAGGGCCTGGTGATGCAGTTAGGTTTGTATGCAGTCTGGTGATATACCAGGGCCTGGTGATGCAGTTAGGTTTGTATGCAGTCTGGTGATATACCAGGGCCTGGTGATGCAGTTAGGTTTGTATGCAGTCTGGTGATATACCAGGGACTATGCATGCAGTTAGGTTTGTATGCAGTCTGGTGATATACCAGGGACTGGGGATGTAGTTAGGTTTGTATGCAGTCTGGTGATATACCAGGGACTGGGGATGCAGTTAGGTTTGTATGCAGTCTGGTGATATACCAGGGCCTGGGGATGCAGTTAGGTTTGTATGCAGTCTGGTGATATACCAGGGACTGGGGATGCAGTTAGGTTTGTATGCAGTCTGGTGATATACCAGGGACTGGGGATGCAGTTAGGTTTGTATGCAGTCTGGTGATATACCAGGGACTGGGGATGCAGTTAGGTTTGTATGCAGTCTGGTGATATACCAGGGACTGGTGATGCAGTTAGGTTTGTATGCAGTCTGGTGATATACCAGGGCCTGGTGATGCAGTTAGGTTTGTATGCAGTCTGGTGATATACCAGGGCCTGGTGATGCAGTTAGGTTTGTATGCAGTCTGGTGATATACCAGGGCCTGGTGATGCAGTTAGGTTTGTATGCAGTCTGGTGATATACCAGGGACTATGCATGCAGTTAGGTTTGTATGCAGTCTGGTGATATACCAGGGACTGGGGATGTAGTTAGGTTTGTATGCAGTCTGGTGATATACCAGGGACTGGGGATGCAGTTAGGTTTGTATGCAGTCTGGTGATATACCAGGGCCTGCAGTTAGGTTTGTACAGTCTGGTGATATACCAGGGACTGGGGATGCAGTTAGGTTTGTATGCAGTCTGGTGATATACCAGGGACTGGGGATGCAGTTAGGTTTGTATGCAGTCTGGTGATATACCAGGGACTATGCATGCAGTTAGGTTTGTATGCAGTCTGGTGATATACCAGGGACTATACATGCAGTTAGGTTTGTATGCAGTCTGGTGATATACCAGGGACTATACATGCAGTTAGGTTTGTATGCAGTCTGGTGATATACCAGGGACTGGGGATGCAGTTAGGTTTGTATGCAGTCTGGTGATATACCAGGGACTGGGGATGCAGTTAGGTTTGTATGCAGTCTGGTGATATACCAGGGACTATGCATGCAGTTAGGTTTGTATGCAGTCTGGTGATATACCAGGGACTGGGGATGCAGTTAGGTTTGTATGCAGTCTGGTGATATACCAGGGACTGGGGATGCAGTTAGGTTTGTATGCAGTCTGGTGATATACCAGGGACTATACATGCAGTTAGGTTTGTATGCAGTCTGGTGATATACCAGGGACTGGGGATGTAGTTAGGTTTGTATGCAGTCTGGTGATATACCAGGGCCTGGTGATGCAGTTAGGTTTGTATGCAGTCTGGTGATATACCAGGGCCTGGTGATGCAGTTAGGTTTGTATGCAGTCTGGTGATATACCAGGGACTATGCATGCAGTTAGGTTTGTATGCAGTCTGGTGATATACCAGGGACTGGGGATGTAGTTAGGTTTGTATGCAGTCTGGTGATATACCAGGGACTGGGGATGCAGTTAGGTTTGTATGCAGTCTGGTGATATACCAGGGCCTGGTGATGCAGTTAGGTTTGTATGCAGTCTGGTGATATACCAGGGCCTGCAGTTAGGTTTGTACAGTCTGGTGATATACCAGGGACTGGGGATGCAGTTAGGTTTGTATGCAGTCTGGTGATATACCAGGGACTGGGGATGCAGTTAGGTTTGTATGCAGTCTGGTGATATACCAGGGACTATGCATGCAGTTAGGTTTGTATGCAGTCTGGTGATATACCAGGGACTATACATGCAGTTAGGTTTGTATGCAGTCTGGTGATATACCAGGGACTGGGGATGTAGTTAGGTTTGTATGCAGTCTGGTGATATACCAGGGACTGGGGATGCAGTTAGGTTTGTATGCAGTCTGGTGATATACCAGGGACTGGGGATGCAGTTAGGTTTGTATGCAGTCTGGTGATATACCAGGGACTGGGGATGCAGTTAGGTTTGTATGCAGTCTGGTGATATACCAGGGACTATGCATGCAGTTAGGTTTGTATGCAGTCTGGTGATATACCAGGGACTGGGGATGCAGTTAGGTTTGTATGCAGTCTGGTGATATACCAGGGACTGGGGATGCAGTTAGGTTTGTATGCAGTCTGGTGATATACCAGGGACTATACATGCAGTTAGGTTTGTATGCAGTCTGGTGATATACCAGGGACTGGGGATGTAGTTAGGTTTGTATGCAGTCTGGTGATATACCAGGGACTGGGGATGCAGTTAGGTTTGTATGCAGTCTGGTGATATACCAGGGACTGGGGATGCAGTTAGGTTTGTATGCAGTCTGGTGATATACCAGGGACTGGGGATGCAGTTAGGTTTGTATGCAGTCTGGGGATATACCAGGGACTGGGGATGCAGTTAGGTTTGTATGCAGTCTGGTGATATACCAGGGACTATGCATGCAGTTAGGTTTGTATGCAGTCTGGTGATATACCAGGGACTGGGGATGCAGTTAGGTTTGTACAGTCTGTTGATATACCAGGGACTGGGGATGCAGTTAGGTTTGTACAGTCTGGTGATATACCAGGGACTGGGGATGCAGTTAGGTTTGTATGCATTCTGGTGATATACCAGGGACTGGGGATGCAGTTAGGTTTGTATGCAGTCTGGTGATATACCAGGGACTATGCATGCAGTTAGGTTTGTATGCAGTCTGGTGATATACCAGGGACTGGGGATGCAGTTAGGTTTGTATGCAGTCTGGGGATATACCAGGGACTGGGGATGCAGTTAGGTTTGTATGCAGTCTGGGGATATACCAGGGACTGGGGATGCAGTTAGGTTTGTATGCAGTCTGGTGATATACCAAGGACTATGCATGCAGTTAGGTTTGTATGCAGTCTGGTGATATACCAGGGACTATACATGCAGTTAGGTTTGTATGCAGTCTGGTGATATACCAGGGACTGGGGATGCAGTTAGGTTTGTATGTAGTCTGGTGATATACCAGGGACTGGGGATGCAGTTAGGTTTGTATGCAGTCTGGTGATATACCAGGGCCTGGGCATGCAGTTAGGTTTGTACAGTCTGGTGATATACCAGGGACTGGGGATGCAGTTAGGTTTGTATGCAGTCTGGTGATATACCAGGGACTGGGGATGCAGTTAGGTTTGTATGCAGTCTGGTGATATACCAGGGACTGGGGATGCAGTTAGGTTTGTATGCAGTCTGGTGATATACCAGGGACTGGGGATGCAGTTAGGTTTGTATGTAGTCTGGTGATATACCAGGGACTATGCATGTAGTTAGGTTTGTACAGTCTGGTGATATACCAGGGACTGGTGATGCAGTTAGGTTTGTATGCAGTCTGGTGATATACCAGGGACTGGTGATGCAGTTAGGTTTGTATGCAGTCTGGTGATATACCAGGGCCTGGATACCAGGGACTGGTGATGCAGTTAGGTTTGTATGCAGTCTGGTGATATACCAGGGACTGGGGATGTAGTTAGGTTTGTATGCAGTCTGGTGATATACCAGGGCCTGGTGATGCAGTTAGGTTTGTATGCAGTCTGGTGATATTCCAGGGACTGGGGATGCAGTTAGGTTTGTACAGTCTGGTGATATACCAGGGACTATGCATGCAGTTAGGTTTGTACAGTCTGGTGATATACCAGGGACTGGGGATGCAGTTAGGTTTGTATGCAGTCTGGTGATATACCAGGGACTATGCATGCAGTTAGGTTTGTACAGTCTGGTGATATACCAGGGACTGGGGATGCAGTCTGGTGATATACCAGGGACTGGGGATGTAGTTAGGTTTGTATGCAGTCTGGTGATATACCAGGGACTGGGGATGCAGTTAGGTTTGTATGCAGTCTGTTGATATACCAGGGACTGGGGATGCAGTTAGGTTTGTATGCAGTCTGGTGATATACCAGGGACTGGGGATGCAGTTAGGTTTGTACAGTCTGGTGATATACCAGGGACTGGGGATGCAGTTAGGTTTGTATGCAGTCTGGTGATATACCAGGGACTATGCATGCAGTTAGGTTGGTATGCAGTCTGGTGATATACCAGGGACTATGCATGCAGTTAGGTTCGTATGCAGTCTGATGATATACCAGGGACTGGGGGATGCAGTTAGGTTTGTATGTAGTCTGGTGATATACCAGGGCCTGGGGATGCAGTTAGGTTTGTATGTAGTCTGGTGATATACCAGGGCCTGGGGATGCAGTTAGGTTTGTATGCAGTCTGGTGATATACCAGGGCCTGAGGATGCAGTTAGGTTTGTATGCAGTCTGGTGATATACCAGGGACTGGGGATGCAGTTAGGTTTGTATGCAGTCTGGTGATATACCAGGGCCTGAGGATGCAGTTAGGTTTGTACAGTCTGGTGATATACCAGGGACTGGGGATGCAGTTAGGTTTGTATGCAGTCTGGTGATATACCAGGGACTATGCATGCAGTTAGGTTGGTATGCAGTCTGGTGATATACCAGGGACTATGCATGCAGTTAGGTTCGTATGCAGTCTGGTGATATACCAGGGACTGGGGATGCAGTTAGGTTTGTATGCAGTCTGGTGATATACCAGGGACTATGCATGCAGATAGGTTTGTATGCAGTCTGATGATATACCAGGGACTGGGGATTTAGTTAGGTTCGTATGTAGTCTGGTGATATACCAGGGACTATGCATGCAGTTAGGTTCGTATGCAGTCTGGTGATATACCAGGGACTATGCATGCAGTTAGGTTTGTATGCAGTCTGATGATATACCAGGGACTGGGGATGCAGTTAGGTTTGTATGTAGTCTGGTGATATACCAGGGACTATGCATGCAGTTAGGTTTGTATGCAGTCTGGTGATATACCAGGGACTATGCATGCAGTTAGGTTCGTATGCAGTCTGGTGATATACCAGGGACTATGCATGCAGTTAGGTTTGTATGCAGTCTGGTGATTTACCAGGGACTGGGGATGCAGTTAGGTTTGTATGCAGTCTGGTGATATACCAGGGACTATGCATGCAGTTAGGTTGGTATGCAGTCTGGTGATATACCAGGGACTATGAATGCAGTTAGGTTTGTATGCAGTCTGGTGATATACCAGGGACTATGTATGCAGTTAGGTTTGTATGCAGTCTGATGATATACCAGTGCCTGGGGATGCAGTTAGGTTTGTATGCAGTCTGGTGATATACCAGGGTCTGGGCATGCAGTTAGGTTTGTACAGTCTGGTGATATACCAGGGCCTGGGGATGCAGTTAGGTTTGTATGCAGTCTGGTGATATACCAGGGACTGGGCATGCAGTTAGGTTTGTATGCAGTCTGGTGATATACCAGGGACGGGGTATGCAGTTAGGTTTGTATGCAGTCTGGTGATATACCAGGGACTGGGAATGCAGTTAGGTTTGTATGCAGTCTGGTGATATACCAGGAACTGGGCATGCAGTTAGGTTCGTATGTAGTCTGGTGATATACCAGGGACTATGCATGCAGTTAGGTTCGTATGCAGTCTGGTGATATACCAGGGACTATGCATGCAGTTAGGTTTGTATGCAGTCTGATGATATACCAGGGACTGGGGATGCAGTTAGGTTTCAAATCAAAATCAAATCAAATCAAATCAAATCAAATTTTATTAGTCACATACACATGGTTAGCAGATGTTAATGCGAGTGTAGCGAAATGCTTGTGCTTCTAGTTCCGACAATGCAGTAATAACCAACAGTAATCTAACCTAACAATTCCACACTACTACCTTACACACACACACAAGTGTAAAGGGATAAAGAATATGTACATAAAGATATATGAATGAGTGGTGGTACAGAACGGCATGGCAGATGCAGTAGATGGTATAGAGTACGGTATATACATATGAGATGAGTACTGTAGGGTATGTAAACATAAAGTGGCATAGTTTAAAGTGGCTAGTGGTACATGTATTGCATAAAGATGGCAAGATGCAGTAGATGATATAGAGTACAGTATATATACATATGAGATGGGTAATGTAGGGTATGTAAACATTGTATTAAGTGGCATTGCTTAAAGTGGCTAGTGGTACATTTTTACATAATTTCCATCAATTCCCATTTTTAAAGTGGCTGGAGTTGGGTCAGTATGTTGGCAGCGGCCGCTAAATGTTAGTGGTGGCTGTTTAACAGTCTGATGGCCTTGAGATAGAAGCTGTTTTTCAGTCTCTCGGTCCCTGCTTTGATGCACCTGTACTGACCTCGCCTTCTGGATGATAGCGGGGTGAACAGGCAGTGGCTTGGGTGGTTGTTGTCCTTGATGATCTTTATGGCCTTCCTGTGACATCGGGTGGTGTAGGTGTCCTGGAGGGCAGGTAGTTTGCCCCTGGTGATGCGTTCTGCAGACCTCACTACCCTCTGGAGAGCCTTACGGTTGTGGGCGGAGCAGTTGCCGTACCAGGCGGTGATACAGCCCGACAGGATGCTCTCGATTGTGCATCTGTAGAAGTTTGTGAGTGCTTTTGGTGACAAGCCGAATTTCTTCAGCCTCCTGAGGTTGAAGAGGCGCTGCTGCGCCTTCTTCACAACGCTGTCTGTGTGGGTGGACCAGTTCAGTTTGTCCGTGATGTGTACACCGAGGAACTTAAAACTTTCCACCTTCTCCACTACTGACCCGTCGATGTGGATAGGGGGGTGCTCCCTCTGCTGTTTCCTGAAGTCCACAATCATCTCCTTTGTTTTGTTGACGTTGAGTGTGAGGTTATTTTCCTGACACCACACTCCGAGGGCCCTCACCTCCTCCCTGTAGGCCGTCTCGTCGTTGTTGGTGATCAAGCCTACCACTGTAGTGTCATCCGCAAACTTGATGATTGAGTTGGAGGCGTGCATGGCCACGCAGTCGTGGGTGAACAGGGAGTACAGGAGAGGGCTCAGAACGCACCCTTGTGGGGCCCCAGTGTTGAGGATCAGCGGGGTGGAGAAGTTGTTACCTACCCTCACCACCTGGGGGCGGCCCGTCAGGAAGTCCAGGACCCAGTTGCACAGGGCGGGGTCGAGACCCAGGGTCTCGAGCTTGATGACGAGTTTGGAGGGTACTATGGTGTTAAATGCTGAGCTGTAATCGATGAACAGCATTCTCACATGGGTATTCCTCTTGTCCAGATGGGTTAGGGCAGTGTGCAGTGTGGTTGCGATTGCGTCGTCTGTGGACCTATTGGGTCGGTAAGCAAATTGGAGTGGGTCTAGGGTGTCCGGTAGGGTGGAGGTGATATGGTCCTTGACTAGTCTCTCAAAGCACTTCATGATGACGGAAGTGAGTGCTACGGGGAGGTAGTCGTTTAGCTCAGTTACCTTAGCTTTCTTGGGAACAGGAACAATGGTGGCCCAGGTTTGTATGTAGTCTGGTGATATACCAGGGACTATGCATGCAGTTAGGTTTGTATGCAGTCTGGTGATATACCAGGGACTATGCATGCAGTTAGGTTTGTATGCAGTCTGGTGATTTACCAGGGACTGGGGATGCAGTTAGGTTTGTATGCAGTCTGGTGATATACCAGGGACTATGCATGCAGTTAGGTTGGTATGCAGTCTGGTGATATACCAGGGACTATGAATGCAGTTAGGTTTGTATGCAGTCTGGTGATATACCAGGGACTATGTATGCAGTTAGGTTTGTATGCAGTCTGATGATATACCAGGGCCTGGGGATGCAGTTAGGTTTGTATGCAGTCTGGTGATATACCAGGGCCTGGGGATGCAGTTAGGTTTGTATGCAGTCTGGTGATATACCAGGGTCTGGGCATGCAGTTAGGTTTGTACAGTCTGGTGATATACCAGGGCCTGGGGATGCAGTTAGGTTTGTATGCAGTCTGGTGATATACCAGGGACTGGGCATGCAGTTAGGTTTGTATGCAGTCTGGTGATATACCAGGGACGGGGTATGCAGTTAGGTTTGTATGCAGTCTGGTGATATACCAGGGACTGGGAATGCAGTTAGGTTTGTATGCAGTCTGGTGATATACCAGGAACTGGGCATGCAGTTAGGTTTGTATGCAGTTTGGTGATATACCAAGGACTGGGCATGCAGTTAGGGTTGTATGCAGTCTGGTGATATACCAGGGACTGGGGATGCAGTTAGGTTTGTATGCAGTCTGGTGATATACCAGGGACTGGGCATGCAGTTAGGTTTGTATGCAGTCTGGTGATATACCAGGGACTATGCATGCAGTTAGGTTTGTATGCAGTCTGGTGATATACCAGGATGCAGTTAGGTTTGTATGCAGTCTGGTGATATACCAGGGCCTGAGGATGCAGTTAGGTTTGTACAGTCTGGTGATATACCAGGGACTGGTGATGCAGTTAGGTTTGTACAGTCTGGTGATATACCAGGGACTGGACATGCAGTTAGGTTTGTATGCAGTCTGGTGATATACCAGGGACTGGGGATGCAGTTAGGTTTGTATGCAGTCTGGTGATATACCAGGGACTGGGCATGCAGTTAGGTTTGTGCAGTCTGGTTATATACCAGGGCCTGGGGATGCAGTTAGGTTTGTATGCAGTCTGGTTATATACCAGGGCCTGGGGATGCAGTTAGGTTTTACAGTCTGGTTATATACCAGGGACTGGACATGCAGTTAGGTTTGTATGCAGTCTGGTGATATACCAGGGACTGGGGATGCAGTTAGGTTTGTACAGTCTGGTGATATACCAGGGACTGGGGATGTAGTTAGGTTTGTATGCAGTCTGGTGATATACCAGGGACTGGGGATGCAGTTAGGTTTGTATGCAGTCTGGTGATATACCAGGGACTGGGGATGCAGTTAGGTTTGTATGCAGTCTGGTGATATACCAGGGACTGGGGATGCAGTTAGGTTTGTATGCAGTCTGGGGATATACCAGGGACTGGGGATGCAGTTAGGTTTGTATGCAGTCTGGTGATATACCAGGGACTATGCATGCAGTTAGGTTTGTATGCAGTCTGGTGATATACCAGGGACTGGGGATGCAGTTAGGTTTGTACAGTCTGTTGATATACCAGGGACTGGGGATGCAGTTAGGTTTGTACAGTCTGGTGATATACCAGGGACTGGGGATGCAGTTAGGTTTGTATGCATTCTGGTGATATACCAGGGACTGGGGATGCAGTTAGGTTTGTATGCAGTCTGGTGATATACCAGGGACTATGCATGCAGTTAGGTTTGTATGCAGTCTGGTGATATACCAGGGACTGGGGATGCAGTTAGGTTTGTATGCAGTCTGGGGATATACCAGGGACTGGGGATGCAGTTAGGTTTGTATGCAGTCTGGGGATATACCAGGGACTGGGGATGCAGTTAGGTTTGTATGCAGTCTGGTGATATACCAAGGACTATGCATGCAGTTAGGTTTGTATGCAGTCTGGTGATATACCAGGGACTATACATGCAGTTAGGTTTGTATGCAGTCTGGTGATATACCAGGGACTGGGGATGCAGTTAGGTTTGTATGTAGTCTGGTGATATACCAGGGACTGGGGATGCAGTTAGGTTTGTATGCAGTCTGGTGATATACCAGGGCCTGGGCATGCAGTTAGGTTTGTACAGTCTGGTGATATACCAGGGACTGGGGATGCAGTTAGGTTTGTATGCAGTCTGGTGATATACCAGGGACTGGGGATGCAGTTAGGTTTGTACAGTCTGGTGATATACCAGGGACTGGGGATGCAGTTAGGTTTGTATGCAGTCTGGTGATATACCAGGGACTGGGGATGCAGTTAGGTTTGTATGCAGTCTGGTGATATACCAGGGACTGGGGATGCAGTTAGGTTTGTATGTAGTCTGGTGATATACCAGGGACTATGCATGCAGTTAGGTTTGTATGCAGTCTGGTGATATACCAGGGACTGGTGATGCAGTTAGGTTTGTATGCAGTCTGGTGATATACCAGGGCCTGGTGATGCAGTTAGGTTTGTATGCAGTCTGGTGATATTCCAGGGACTGGGGATGCAGTTAGGTTTGTACAGTCTGGTGATATACCAGGGACTATGCATGCAGTTAGGTTTGTACAGTCTGGTGATATACCAGGGACTGGGGATGCAGTTAGGTTTGTATGCAGTCTGGTGATATACCAGGGACTATGCATGCAGTTAGGTTTGTACAGTCTGGTGATATACCAGGGACTGGGGATGCAGTTAGGTTTGTATGCAGTCTGTTGATATACCAGGGACTATGCATGCAGTTAGGTTTGTACAGTCTGGTGATATACCAGGGACTGGGGATGCAGTCTGGTGATATACCAGGGACTGGGGATGTAGTTAGGTTTGTATGCAGTCTGGTGATATACCAGGGACTGGGGGATGCAGTTAGGTTTGTATGTAGTCTGGTGATATACCAGGGACTGGGGATGCAGTTAGGTTTGTATGTAGTCTGGTGATATACCAGGGCCTGGGGATGCAGTTAGGTTTGTATGTAGTCTGGTGATATACCAGGGCCTGAGGATGCAGTTAGGTTTGTATGCAGTCTGGTGATATACCAGGGACTGGGGATGCAGTTAGGTTTGTATGCAGTCTGGTGATATACCAGGGCCTGGGGATGCAGTTAGGTTTGTACAGTCTGGTGATATACCAGGGACTGGGGATGCAGTTAGGTTTGTATGCAGTCTGGTGATATACCAGGGACTATGCATGCAGTTAGGTTGGTATGCAGTCTGGTGATATACCAGGGACTATGCATGCAGTTAGGTTCGTATGCAGTCTGATGATATACCAGGGACTGGGGATGCAGTTAGGTTTGTATGCAGTCTGGTGATATACCAGGGACTATGCATGCAGATAGGTTTGTATGCAGTCTGATGATATACCAGGGACTGGGGATGCAGTTAGGTTTGTATGTAGTCTGGTGATATACCAGGGACTATGCATGCAGTTAGGTTCGTATGCAGTCTGGTGATATACCAGGGACTATGCATGCAGTTAGGTTTGTATGCAGTCTGATGATATACCAGGGACTGGGGATGCAGTTAGGTTTGTATGTAGTCTGGTGATATACCAGGGACTATGCATGCAGTTAGGTTTGTATGCAGTCTGGTGATATACCAGGGACTATGCATGCAGTTAGGTTCGTATGCAGTCTGGTGATATACCAGGGACTATGCATGCAGTTAGGTTTGTATGCAGTCTGGTGATTTACCAGGGACTGGGGATGCAGTTAGGTTTGTATGCAGTCTGGTGATATACCAGGGACTATGCATGCAGTTAGGTTGGTATGCAGTCTGGTGATATACCAGGGACTATGAATGCAGTTAGGTTTGTATGCAGTCTGGTGATATACCAGGGACTATGTATGCAGTTAGGTTTGTATGCAGTCTGATGATATACCAGGGCCTGGGGATGCAGTTAGGTTTGTATGCAGTCTGGTGATATACCAGGGCCTGGGGATGCAGTTAGGTTTGTATGCAGTCTGGTGATATACCAGGGTCTGGGCATGCAGTTAGGTTTGTATGCAGTCTGGTGATATACCAGGGCCTGGGGATGCAGTTAGGTTTGTATGCAGTCTGGTGATATACCAGGGACTGGGCATGCAGTTAGGTTTGTATGCAGTCTGGTGATATACCAGGGACGGGGTATGCAGTTAGGTTTGTATGCAGTCTGGTGATATACCAGGGACTGGGAATGCAGTTAGGTTTGTATGCAGTCTGGTGATATACCAGGAACTGGGCATGCAGTTAGGTTTGTATGCAGTTTGGTGATATACCAAGGACTGGGCATGCAGTTAGGGTTGTATGCAGTCTGGTGATATACCAGGGACTGGGGATGCAGTTAGGTTTGTATGCAGTCTGGTGATATACCAGGGACTGGGGATGCAGTTACGTTTGTATGTAGTCTGGTGATATACCAGGGCCTGGGGATGTTGTTAGGTTTGTATGTAGTCTGGTGATATACCGGGGCCTGGGGATGCAGTTAGGTTTGTATGCAGTCTGGTGATATACCAGGGACTATGCATGCAGTTAGGTTTGTATGCAGTCTGATGATATACCAGGGACTGGGGATGCAGTTACGTTTGTATGTAGTCTGGTGATATACCAGGGCCTGGGGATGTTGTTAGGTTTGTATGTAGTCTGGTGATATACCGGGGCCTGGGGATGCAGTTAGGTTTGTATGCAGTCTGGTGATATACCAGGGCCTGAGGATGCAGTTAGGTTTGTATGCAGTCTGGTGATATACCAGGATGCAGTTAGGTTTGTATGCAGTCTGGTGATATACCAGGGCCTGAGGATGCAGTTAGGTTTGTACAGTCTGGTGATATACCAGGGACTGGTGATGCAGTTAGGTTTGTACAGTCTGGTGATATACCAGGGACTGGACATGCAGTTAGGTTTGTATGCAGTCTGGTGATATACCAGGGACTGGGGATGCAGTTAGGTTTGTATGCAGTCTGGTGATATACCAGGGACTGGGCATGCAGTTAGGTTTGTGCAGTCTGGTTATATACCAGGGCCTGGGGATGCAGTTAGGTTTGTATGCAGTCTGGTTATATACCAGGGCCTGGGGATGCAGTTAGGTTTTACAGTCTGGTGATATACCAGGGACTGGACATGCAGTTAGGTTTGTATGCAGTCTGGTGATATACCAGGGACTGGGGATGCAGTTAGGTTTGTACAGTCTGGTGATATACCAGGGACTGGGCATGCAGTTAGGTTTGTGCAGTCTGGTTATATACCAGGGCCTGGGGATGCAGTTAGGTTTGTATGCAGTCTGGTTATATACCAGGGCCTGGGGATGCAGTTAGGTTTGTATGCAGTCTGGTTATATACCAGGGCCTGGGGATGCAGTTAGGTTTGTATGCAGTCTGGTGATATACCAGGGACTGGGGATGCAGTTAGGTTTGTATGCAGTCTGGTGATATACCAGGGACTATGCATGCAGTTAGGTTTGTATGCAGTCTGATGATATACCAGGGACTGGGGATGCAGTTAGGTTTGTATGCAGTCTGGTGATATACCAGGGACTGGGGATGAAGTTAGGTTTGTATGCAGTCTGGTGATATACCAGGGACTGGGGATGCAGTTAGGTTTGTACAGTCTGGTGATATACCAGGGCCTGGGGATGCAGTTAGGTTTGTATGCAGTCTGGTGATATACCAGGGACTGGGGATGCAGTTAGGTTTGTATGCAGTCTGTTGATATACCAGGGCCTGGGGATGCAGTTAGGTTTGTATGCAGTCTGGTGATATACCAGGGCCTGAGGATGCAGTTAGGTTTGTATGCAGTCTGGTGATATACCAGGGACTGGGGATGCAGTTAGGTTTGTATGCAGTCTGGTGATATACCAGGGCCTGAGGATGCAGTTAGGTTTGTACGGTCTGGTGATATACCAGGGACTGGGGATGCAGTTAGGTTTGTACAGTCTGGTGATATACCAGGGACTGGGGATGCAGTTAGTTTTGTATGCAGTCTGGTGATATACCAGGGCCTGAGGATGCAGTTAGGTTTGTACAGTCTGGTGATATACCAGGGACTGGTGATGCAGTTAGGTTTGTACAGTCTGGTGATATACCAGGGACTGGACATGCAGTTAGGTTTGTATGCAGTCTGGTGATATACCAGGGACTGGGGATGCAGTTAGGTTTGTACAGTCTGGTGATATACCAGGGACTGGGCATGCAGTTAGGTTTGTGCAGTCTGGTTATATACCAGGGCCTGGGGATGCAGTTAGGTTTGTATGCAGTCTGGTTATATACCAGGGCCTGGGGATGCAGTTAGGTTTTACAGTCTGGTGATATACCAGGGACTGGACATGCAGTTAGGTTTGTATGCAGTCTGGTGATATACCAGGGACTGGGGATGCAGTTAGGTTTGTACAGTCTGGTGATATACCAGGGACTGGGCATGCAGTTAGGTTTGTGCAGTCTGGTTATATACCAGGGCCTGGGGATGCAGTTAGGTTTGTATGCAGTCTGGTTATATACCAGGGCCTGGGGATGCAGTTAGGTTTGTATGCAGTCTGGTTATATACCAGGGACTGGGGATGCAGTTAGGTTTGTATGCAGTCTGGTGATATACCAGGGACTGGGGATGCAGTTAGGTTTGTATGCAGTCTGGTGATATACCAGGGACTATGCATGCAGTTAGGTTTGTATGCAGTCTGATGATATACCAGGGACTGGGGATGCAGTTAGGTTTGTATGCAGTCTGGTGATATACCAGGGACTGGGGATGAAGTTAGGTTTGTATGCAGTCTGGTGATATACCAGGGACTGGGGATGCAGTTAGGTTTGTACAGTCTGGTGATATACCAGGGCCTGGGGATGCAGTTAGGTTTGTATGCAGTCTGGTGATATACCAGGGACTGGGGATGCAGTTAGGTTTGTATGCAGTCTGTTGATATACCAGGGCCTGGGGATGCAGTTAGGTTTGTATGCAGTCTGGTGATATACCAGGGCCTGAGGATGCAGTTAGGTTTGTATGCAGTCTGGTGATATACCAGGGACTGGGGATGCAGTTAGGTTTGTATGCAGTCTGGTGATATACCAGGGCCTGAGGATGCAGTTAGGTTTGTACAGTCTGGTGATATACCAGGGACTGGGGATGCAGTTAGGTTTGTACAGTCTGGTGATATACCAGGGACTGGGGATGCAGTTAGTTTTGTATGCAGTCTGGTGATATACCAGGGCCTGAGGATGCAGTTAGGTTTGTACAGTCTGGTGATATACCAGGGTCTGGGGATGCAGTTAGGTTTGTACAGTCTGGTGATATACCAGGGCCTGAGGATGCAGTTAGGTTTGTACAGTCTGGTGATATACCAGGGACTGGGGATGCAGTTAGGTTTGTACAGTCTGGTGATATACCAGGGACTGGACATGCAGTTAGGTTTGTATGCAGTCTGGTTATATACCAGGGCCTGGGGATGCAGTTAGGTTTGTACAGTCTGGTGATATACCAGGGACTGGGCATGCAGTTAGGTTTGTGCAGTCTGGTTATATACCAGGGCCTGGGGATGCAGTTAGGTTTGTATGCAGTCTGGTGATATACCAGGGACTATGCATGCAGTTAGGTTTGTATGCAGTCTGATGATATACCAGGGACTGGGGATGCAGTTAGGTTTGTATGCAGTCTGGTGATATACCAGGGACTGGGGATGAAGTTAGGTTTGTATGCAGTCTGGTGATATACCAGGGACTGGGGATGCAGTTAGGTTTGTACAGTCTGGTGATATACCAGGGCCTGGGGATGCAGTTAGGTTTGTATGCAGTCTGTTGATATACCAGGGACTGGGGATGCAGTTAGGTTTGTATGCAGTCTGGTGATATACCAGGGCCTGAGGATGCAGTTAGGTTTGTATGCAGTCTGGTGATATACCAGGGACTGGGGATGCAGTTAGGTTTGTATGCAGTCTGGTGATATACCAGGGCCTGAGGATGCAGTTAGGTTTGTACAGTCTGGTGATATACCAGGGACTGGGGATGCAGTTAGGTTTGTATGCAGTCTGGTGATATACCAGGGCCTGAGGATGCAGTTAGGTTTGTAGAGTCTGGTGATATACCAGGGCCTGAGGATGCAGTTAGGTTTGTATGCAGTCTGGTGATATACCAGGGACTGGTGATGCAGTTAGGTTTGTACAGTCTGGTGATATACCAGGGACTGGACATGCAGTTAGGTTTGTATGCAGTCTGGTGATATACCAGGGACTGGGGATGCAGTTAGGTTTGTATGCAGTCTGGTGATATACCAGGGACTATGCATGCAGTTAGGTTTGTATGCAGTCTGATGATATACCAGGGACTGGGCATGCAGTTAGGTTTGTATGCAGTCTGGTGATATACCAGGGCCTGAGGATGCAGTTAGGTTTGTATGCAGTCTGGTGATATACCAGGGTCTGGGGATGCAGTTAGGTTTGTACAGTCTGGTGATATACCAGGGCCTGGGGATGCAGTTAGGTTTGTATGCAGTCTGGTGATATACCAGGGACTGGGGATGCAGTTAGGTTTGTATGCAGTCTGGTGATATACCAGGGACTGGGCATGCAGTTAGGTTTGTGCAGTCTGGTTATATACCAGGGCCTGGGGATGCAGTTAGGTTTGTATGCAGTCTGGTTATATACCAGGGCCTGGGGATGCAGTTAGGTTTGTACAGTCTGGTGATATACCAGGGACTGGGGATGCAGTTAGGTTTGTACAGTCTGGTGATATACCAGGGACTGGGCATGCAGTTAGGTTTGTGCAGTCTGGTTATATACCAGGGACTGGGCATGCAGTTAGGTTTGTACAGTCTGGTGATATACCAGGGCCTGGGGATGTAGTTAGGTTTGTATGCAGTCTGGTGATATACCAGGGACTGGACATGCAGTTAGGTTTGTATGCAGTCTGGTGATATACCAGGGACTGGGGATGCAGTTAGGTTTGTATGCAGTCTGGTGATATACCAGGGACTGGGCATGCAGTTAGGTTTGTGCAGTCTGGTTATATACCAGGGCCTGGGGATGCAGTTAGGTTTGTATGCAGTCTGGTTATATACCAGGGCCTGGGGATGCAGTTAGGTTTGTACAGTCTGGTGATATACCAGGGACTGGGGATGCAGTTAGGTTTGTATGCAGTCTGGTGATATACCAGGGACTGGACATGCAGTTAGGTTTGTATGCAGTCTGGTGATATACCAGGGACTGGGGATGCAGTTAGGTTTGTACAGTCTGGTGATATACCAGGGACTGGGCATGCAGTTAGGTTTGTGCAGTCTGGTTATATACCAGGGCCTGGGGATGCAGTTAGGTTTGTATGCAGTCTGGTTATATACCAGGGCCTGGGGATGCAGTTAGGTTTGTATGCAGTCTGGTTATATACCAGGGCCTGGGGATGCAGTTAGGTTTGTATGCAGTCTGGTGATATACCAGGGACTGGGGATGCAGTTAGGTTTGTATGCAGTCTGGTGATATACCAGGGACTATGCATGCAGTTAGGTTTGTATGCAGTCTGATGATATACCAGGGACTGGGGATGCAGTTAGGTTTGTATGCAGTCTGGTGATATACCAGGGACTGGGGATGCAGTTAGGTTTGTATGCAGTCTGGTGATATACCAGGGACTGGGGATGCAGTTAGGTTTGTACAGTCTGGTGATATACCAGGGCCTGGGGATGCAGTTAGGTTTGTATGCAGTCTGGTGATATACCAGGGCCTGGGGATGCAGTTAGGTTTGTATGCAGTCTGTTGATATACCAGGGCCTGGGGATGCAGTTAGGTTTGTATGCAGTCTGGTGATATATCAGGGACTGGGGATGCAGTTAGGTTTGTATGCAGTCTGTATGTATATACAGTTAGCGTTGTTTTCCTCTAGCTATTCTCCAGTTTGCTCCCATCCGCTTTCATAGGACGTAGATCACTGTTAAACCAGACGCTGCAGAGCGTTTGTTTGACTGAGTGAATATGACATTGCCTTAAATGCAGCGTTAGATGTAAAGTTTAAATTCTCATTCATTACAAATCTTCACTAATCAATCAACACATGCTTTCCTTTGGACGTATCAATATAATATTATTTAATTAAATACATTTTAAAATCCAATTTTTTGTCAGGAAATAAAATAAACATTTCCTTATACTGCGTTACCCACTCCAGTCAGCTGATGACGATGCTGCCAGTGTGACGTATAATCTAGTGGACGGGACACTTCAACAACAACAGCGAGTCAGTCACTTCAGTAGCTTGCTAGGCGACATGGCCTAAACATTCAAGCTTTTTAGACTGTTTCAGTGCATATTTGCCTATGTGTTTTAGACATACTTCTGTTTTATAGCGAGTTGCCCCATTAATTTTCATATTTACGTTGTTAGTCAGGCAGACGTCTTAAATTTGCCAAGCGCTAGGCTAGTCGCTAATGCTAACTAGCTAGCTAACATCTCCGACCATGAGCTCCCTAAACATCCCCCCTCCAGTTAAAGAAGACGAGGTCTGCTGGACGGAGAAAGAAGCTCTGTGGCTGAACATTGTCGTGAAAGAGGAGGAGGAAGAGGAGGATGTCACAGTAAAACAAGAAGTAGAGGATGAGGAAGACGCGTTCAGAGTGAAAGAGGAGGAGGATGTTACAGTAAAAGAAGAGGAGGAGGCAGAGAAAGAGGAGGATGCAGTTTTTGGAGTGAAGAAGGAGAAAGAGGGAGAGATAACGGTCATATTGACAGAGGAGTCAGGAGATCTGATTACCACCAGTAAGTACTGTCTTAAAAACGGGCTCTAACTCTCTAAAGGTTTTGAATGAATGTGTGGTTTTTAAGAAGCATGCTACTGAAATTCTATACTTGAAAATGTTGTTCTGTACTATAGGAATTTATGTGATAATATAATGTTAAAGCTACATTTTAAAATGGGTGATTAAAGCCCTGAATGCTGATTGGCTGACAGCCGTGGTATATCAGGCCGTATACCATGGGTATGACAAAACATGTATTTTTACTGCTCTAATTACGTTGGTAACCAGTTTATAATTGCAATAATCCACCCCAGGGGTTTGTGATATATGGCCAATATACCACGGCTAAGGGCTGTATCCAGGCACTCTGCGTTGCGTCGTGCTTAAGGACAGTCTTTAACCATGCTATATTGGCCATATACCACACTTCCTCGGGTCTTATTGCTTAACTGTAACATGTGTATACCATCAGAGTCCCCCCACCACAAAATCACAACTTAATTGTCTCACAGAATGGCAAACAACCATCTCTGTTCAGCCTATAAACATGACATTATCTATTATTATAGAGCTCTGCTCAGCCTATAAACATGACATTCCCTGAGAAATTAGATTTGGAGCTCTACATCATTTGTTTTTAAATCTCACCGTCACAAAGTATATTTTTAATGATGTAATGTTGTGAAGACTGACCTCACGTTATTGAGGGATCTAGTCTAGATTAAACCTCATAGGAAGACAATTTTATTTATTACAGGCTTCATTCAGGTCTCTCTGTTTAACTAAATAATCTGTTTGTCTTTTGGCAGGAGAGAGACCAGACTCTGACAGCGGGAAGAGTTCCTCAGAGGAAACAGACCCAGAGACGCCTAACCAACACCACTGCTCCCACTGTGGAAAGAGTTTTAGGTGGTCAGGGAGTCTGAAAACGCATGAGAGAAAACACACAGGAGAAAAGCCGTATCACTGTTCTCACTGTGGAAAGAGTTTTAGGTGGTTAGGGAGTCTGAAAACGCATGAGAGAATACACACAGGAGAAACGCCGTATCACTGTTCTCACTGTGGAAAGAGTTTTAGGTGGTCAAGGAGTCTGAAAACGCATGAGAGAATACACAAAGGAGAAGAGCCTTATCACTGTTCTCACTGTGGAAAGAGTTTTAGATGGTCAGGGAGTCTGAAAACGCATGAGAGAATACACACAGGAGAAATGCCTTATCACTGTTCTCACTGTGGAAAGAGTTTTAGGTGGTCAGGGAGTCTGAAAAGGCATGAGAGAACACACACAGGAGAGATGCCTTTCCAACATACTAATACACAGGAGGAGACAACATACCACTGCTCTCATTGTGAAAAGACATTTTCCCAGTCAGAGGACCTGAAAACACATGAGAGAATAGAGAGGCTGTGTTCTGACTTATGTTTCTGACTGAGAATTTGTCCACGGCCAGGATTCACAGGACCAGGGTGTCCGCTATGGACACCTGGAAGAAATCAGCAGCGGACATTTCTGAAGGTTTATCCAACACCTGTACATCCAGGAATGGATCTCTATAATGTGTAACTATTTCTGAAGGTTTATCCAACAGACCTGTACATCCATGAATGGGTCTCTATAATGTGTAACTATTTCTGGAGGTTTATCCAAAAGACCTGTACATCCAGGAATGGATCTCTATAATGTGTAACTATTTCTGAAGGTTTATCCAACAGACCTGTACATCCATGAATGGGTCTCTATAATGTGTAACTATTTCTGAAGGTTTATCCAACAGACCTGTACATCCATGAATGGGTCTCTATAATGTGTAACTATTTCTGAAGGTTTATCCAACAGACCTGTACATCCATGAATGGATCTCTATAATGTGTAACTATTTCTGAAGGTTTATCCAACAGACCTGTACATATTTATCTGTGGTTTTATTTCAACAGATTTTACTGATGCTATTAGATTGTACTATGTTAGGTATATTTATCTGTGGTTTTATTTCAACAGATTTTACTGATGCTATTAGATTGCTGGGTGGGGGGAGTTTTATATATACAGAGACTTCAGATAGTATTCACACCCCTTGACTGGTCCCACATGTTGTTGTGTTACATCCTGAATGTATAATGGCTTCAATACCCCATAATGTCAAAGTGGAATTACGTTTTTGGAAATGTTTACAAATGTAATTAAAAGCCTAAATAAGTGCAGGAGTAAAGATTTTGCTCAACAAGTCACATAATAAGTTGCAGGGACTCACTCTGTGTGCAATAATAGTGTTTAACATGGTTGTTGAATAACTACCTCATCTCTGTACCCCACACATACAATTATCTGTAATGTCCCTCAGTCGAGCAGTGAATTTCAAACACAGATTCAACCACAAAGACCAGGGAGGTTGTCTAATGCCTCGCAAAGAAAGACACCTATTGGTGAATATCCCTTTGAGCATGGTGAAGTTAATAATGACACTTTAGATGATGTATCAATACAACCAGTCACTACAAAGATGCAGGCGTCCTTCCTAACTCAGTTGCTGGAGAGGAAGGAAACCGCTCAGGGATTTCACCATGAGGCCTATGGTGACTTTAAAATAGTTAGTGTTTAAAGGTTGTGATAGGACAAAACTGAGGATGGATCAACAACATTGTAATTACTCCACAATACTAAAAGAAGGAAGCCTGTACAGATTTTTTTTTATTACAAAACATTTATCCTGTTTGCAATAAGGCACTAAAGTAATACTGCAAAAATAATTGGCAAAGAAATTAACTTTATATCCTGAATACAAAGTGTTTTATGTTTGGGGAAAATCCAACACATCACTGACTACCACTCTTCATATTTTCAAGCATGGTGGTGGCTGCATCATGTTATGGGTATGCTTGTCATGCTTGTCAACCAGTCCCTGTTTCTAATCCAGGCTGTATCACAACCAGCTGTGATCGGGAGTCTCATAGAGGCGGCGCACAATTGTCCCAGCATTGTCCAGGTTAGGGGAAGGTTTGGCCGGCCCGGGACGTCCTTGTCGCATCGCGCTCTAGCGACTCCTTGTGGCAGCCGGGCGCATGCACGCTGACTTCGGTCGCCAGCTGAACGGTGTTTCCTCCGACACTGGCTTCCAGGGTAGTTAACTTCTTATGGCTGCAGGGGCAGTTTTGACTAGCTTGGATGAAAGGTGAACAGAGGTGCCTGCTCCTCAGTCCCAGTTGCTAATATATGCATAGTATTATTCATATTGGACAGAAAACACTCAGAAGTTTCTAAAACTGTCTGAATGATGTCTGTGAGTATGACAGAACTCACATGGCAGGGAAAAACCTGAGAAAAAAATCCAAACAGGAAGTGGGAATTATGAGGCGGGTCGATTTTCAACCAAGATCCTATTGAAATCACAGCGAGATGTGGATGAGTTTTTGGCTTCCACTAGATGTCAACAGTCTGTAGAACGTTGTCTGATGCCTCTACTGTGAAGGGGGGCCGAATGAGAGGGGAATTAGTCAGGTCTGCCATGACCTGACCATCCTCTAACCATGCGCGTTCACATGAGAGAGAGCTCTGTTCCATCGCTCATCTGAAGTCAATGTAATTCTCCGGTTGGAACGTTATTCAAGATTTATGTTAAAAACATTCTAAAGATTGATTCAATACATAGTTTGACATGTTTCTACTGACTGTTAATGCATTTTTGGACATTTCGTCAGCTTTTAGGGAACGCTCTTCGTGACTTTGGATTTGTTTACCAAACGCGCTAACAAAAGTAGCTAATTGGACATAAATAACGGACATTATCGAACAAATCAAGCATTTATTGTGGACCTGGGATTCCTGGGAGTGCATTCTGATGAAGATCATCAAAGGTAAGGGAATATTTATCATGTATTTTCTGGTTTCTGTTGACTCCAACATGGCGGCTAATTTGACTATTGTTCTGAGCGCCGTCTCAGATCATTGGATGGTTTGCTTTTTCCGTAAAGTTCTTTTGAAATCTGACACAGCGGTTGCATTAAGGAGAGGTATATCTATAATTCCATGTGTATAACTTGTATTATCATCTCCATTTATGATGAGTATTTCTGTTGAATCGCTGTGGCTATGCAAAATCACTGGATGTTTTTGGAACTAGTGAACGTAACACGCCAATGTAAACTCAGATTTTTGTATATAAATATGAACTTTATCAAACAAAACATACATGTATTGTGTAACATGAAGTCTTATGAGTGTCATCTGATGAAGATCATCAAAGGTTAGTGATTAATTGTATCTCTATTTGTGTTTTTTGTGACTCCTATCTTTGGCTGGAGAAATGACTGTGTTTTGTCTGTCAATTTGGCGGTGACCTAACATAATCGTTTGTGGTGCTTTCGCAGAAAATCCGATTTGAAATCGGACACTTTGGTGGGATTAACAACAAGATTACCTTTAAAATGGTATAAAATACATGTATGTATGAGGAATTTTAATTATGAGTTTTCTGTTGTTTGAATTTGGCGCCCTGCACTTTCACTGGCTGTTGTCATATCGATCCCGTTACCGGGATCTCAGCCATAAGAAGTTTTAAGCGAGCAGTGTGTCAAGAAGTGCAGTGTGGCTTGGCAGGGTCGTGTTTAGGAAGATGCATGGCTCTCGACCTTCGCCTCTCCCCCGAGTCCGGAGGGGAGTTACAATTGGATTTCACGAAAAAGGGGTAAAAGTACAACAAAGTAATAATAATACGCTGGTACTGATTTTTCGATCACCTGGCAGATGTGTCAAACCATGTAAACACCTGCAAGACTTAAGTTAGAAGTGAATCCCCTGGCAGATGTGCCAAACCATGTCAACAACACTTGCAAGACTTAAGTTAGAAGTGAATCACCTGGCAGATGTGTCAAACTATGTAAACACCTGCAAGACTTAAGTTAGAAGTGAATCCCCTGGCAGATGTGCCAAACCATGTCAACAACACTTGCAAGACTTAAGTTAGAAGTGAATCACCTGGCAGATGTGTCAAACTATGTAAACACCTGCAAGACTTAAGTTAGAAGTGAATTACCTGCCGGGACATCCTAAGAAGCACACAGAGACCTGAATTTTGAAGTCGGTTTTATAATACTTGTGAAAACTGACTTCAGGTTATTGAGGGATCTAGTCTAGATTAAACGTCATAGGAAGTTTGATCATGTGGAGGTTTCATTCAAGTCTGTTTAATTAAATAATATGTTTGTCTTTGACAGGAGAGAGACCAGACTCTCCTTCTGACAGCAGGAAGAGTCCTTCAGGGGAACCAGACCCAGAGACGTCCAAACCAGCAGGACGACATCACTGCTCCTTGTGTGGAAAGAGTTTTACTCAGTTAGGGAGCCTGAAAACACATAAGAGAATACAAAAAGAAGAGAAGCCTTACCACTGCTCCTTGTGTGGAAAGAGTTTTAGGTGGTTAGGGAGCCTGAAGGAGCATGAGAGAATACACACAGGAGAAAAGCCTTACCAATGTTCCCATTGTGGAAATAATTTTGTCCAGTTAGGAAACCTGAACCAGCATGAGAGGACACACACAGGAAAAAAAGATGCACCACTGCTCCCAGTGTGGAAAGAGATTTACCCGGGTTAAGGTACCTAAAAAAGACTTGTGTTTTTGACTGAGAATGTGTGTTTTCTTTTGGACTGTCAAAATTGAGTTTACTTAGTGTAATGTTAGTGTACTGTTTTTTAAAATTGCGACTAATCCATTGTCTGAAAGGGTTAAAAACACACTGAAAACATCCTAAATATATATACTATATACAGCTGCAATCTACAACGTCATGTAAAAACAAGATGTCATGGAGGTTAAATAAAGTCTGCTTTATCAATGGAACATATTGTGACCCGTCATGAAGGTTAAATAAAGTCTGCTTTATCAATGGAACATATTGTGACCCGTCATGGAGGTTAAATAAAGTCTGCTTTATCAATGGAACATATTGTGACCCGTCATGAAGGTTAAATAAAGTCTGCTTTATCAATGGAACATATTGTGACCCGTCATGGAGGTTAAATAAAGTCTGCTTTATCAATGGAACATATTGTGACCCGTCCACTGGGGGGCGCTGTAGAGTCATAATATCCATAACAAATACAGGTCAAACAGGGAAATGGTTCACATCGTTTTTCCACCATTCATTTTTCCCACAGGGCTGTGTTTTGTTTAGGCTCACCCTGGTGTGACGTTTTGATAACCATGTAAATCTCTCTAGGACAAGGTGACTGAGGGTGAATGTACACTAGATAAATAGCGGTAAACTGCTGTGTGCCGCTTAGGCCGCCCGTTGTGACTCCGTCAAGAATTCAGCAGAGCAAGTTTGTATGAAGGTCTGGTTATTAAATGGCTACATATTTCAATAGTAATATCCTCTAACACGCTCTGGGGACAAACTTTGCTGCCCTGTTTCCAGTTGCCCACATGGCTGGGAGAACCTATTCAAGTAAGGAAATAGATTTTGGAAATGTAAAAACAACGATGTATTATTAGCTAACTAGCTACAGTGCAGGCTAACTCTAATGAGCTGCTAAATGAGCTAGCTAGTTGGCTAGCTAGCTATCCAGCCAACTTCACATTCTGTATAGATAGCTAGCTAAGTGAATGAAATATCACCAGCTACCTAACTTCATATTAGCTAGCTAACTATCTTGATGTATTTATCACTGTAAAAAACAAACTCCAAATGCATTTGTAGGTAGCTAGCTAACAGCCATGGAGGGTGAAAGGATAGCAGCCCCAACTGTCAGTGAGAGAGGAGGCTATTCTGGATAGGGAAGGTACTTTTGTGTAGTTCCTGTCCCTAGAAGTGAGGACGGAGATAATAGTAACATAATATTCAGTGTGGTGTAATTTGACTATAATGAAGTGTGTTTCTTGTGAGGTTTTCTGTTCTCAGATAAAGAGCGCTATGAAAGCCAGTCTACATCAAATCAAATCAAATCAAATTTTATTAGTCACATACACATGGTTAGCAGATGTTAATGCGAGTGTAGCGAAATGCTTGTGCTTCTAGTTCCGACAATGCAGTAATAACCAACAGTAATCTAACCTAACAATTCCACACTACTACCTTACACACACACACAAGTGTAAAGGGATAAAGAATATGTACATAAAGATATATGAATGAGTGGTGGTACAGAACGGCATGGCAGATGCAGTAGATGGTATAGAGTACGGTATATACATATGAGATGAGTACTGTAGGGTATGTAAACATAAAGTGGCATAGTTTAAAGTGGCTAGTGGTACATGTATTGCATAAAGATGGCAAGATGCAGTAGATGATATAGAGTACAGTATATATACATATGAGATGGGTAATGTAGGGTATGTAAACATTGTATTAAGTGGCATTGCTTAAAGTGGCTAGTGGTAAATTTTTACATAATTTCCATCAATTCCCATTTTTAAAGTGGCTGGAGTTGGGTCAGTATGTTGGCAGCGGCCGCTAAATGTTAGTGGTGGCTGTTTAACAGTCTGATGGCCTTGAGATAGAAGCTGTTTTTCAGTCTCTCGGTCCCTGCTTTGATGCACCTGTACTGACCTCGCCTTCTGGATGATAGCGGGGTGAACAGGCAGTGGCTTGGGTGGTTGTTGTCCTTGATGATCTTTATGGCCTTCCTGTGACATCGGGTGGTGTAGGTGTCCTGGAGGGCAGGTAGTTTGCCCCTGGTGATGCGTTCTGCAGACCTCACTACCCTCTGGAGAGCCTTACGGTTGTGGGCGGAGCAGTTGCCGTACCAGGCGGTGATACAGCCCGACAGGATGCTCTCGATTGTGCATCTGTAGAAGTTTGTGAGTGCTTTTGGTGACAAGCCGAATTTCTTCAGCCTCCTGAGGTTGAAGAGGCGCTGCTGCGCCTTCTTCACAACGCTGTCTGTGTGGGTGGACCAGTTCAGTTTGTCCGTGATGTGTACACCGAGGAACTTAAAACTTTCCACCTTCTCCACTACTGACCCGTCGATGTGGATAGGGGGGTGCTCCCTCTGCTGTTTCCTGAAGTCCACAATCATCTCCTTTGTTTTGTTGACGTTGAGTATGAGGTTATTTTCCTGACACCACACTCCGAGGGCCCTCACCTCCTCCCTGTAGGCCGTCTCGTCGTTGTTGGTGATCAAGCCTACCACTGTAGTGTCATCCGCAAACTTGATGATTGAGTTGGAGGCGTGCATGGCCACGCAGTCGTGGGTGAACAGGGAGTACAGGAGAGGGCTCAGAACGCACCCTTGTGGGGCCCCAGTGTTGAGGATCAGCGGGGTGGAGATGTTGTTACCTACCCTCACCACCTGGGGGCGGCCCGTCAGGAAGTCCAGGACCCAGTTGCACAGGGCGGGGTCGAGACCCAGGGTCTCGAGCTTGATGACGAGTTTGGAGGGTACTATGGTGTTAAATGCTGAGCTGTAATCGATGAACAGCATTCTCACATGGGTATTCCTCTTGTCCAGATGGGTTAGGGCAGTGTGCAGTGTGGTTGCGATTGCGTCGTCTGTGGACCTATTGGGTCGGTAAGCAAATTGGAGTGGGTCTAGGGTGTCCGGTAGGGTGGAGGTGATATGGTCCTTGACTAGTCTCTCAAAGCACTTCATGATGACGGAAGTGAGTGCTACGGGGCGGTAGTCGTTTAGCTCAGTTACCTTAGCTTTCTTGGGAACAGGAACAATGGTGGCCCTCTTGAAGCATGTGGGAACAGCAGACTGGGATAAGGATTGATTGAATATGTCCGTAAACACACCAGCCAGCTGGTCTGCGCATGCTCTGAGGACGCGGCTGGGAATGCCGTCTGGGCCTGCAGCCTTGCGAGGGTTAACACGTTTAAATGTTTTACTCAGGGCTTCCCCTGAGTTCAGCTCAGGGCTTCCCCACGAATTCACTACACTATGAATACAAGGACTGGCCATCCATGATGTCATAATGATAGTTTAACCAGGTTTCTAGGATATATAGTATATTCTAGAATTCATCCATGATGTCATAATGATAGTTTAACAGGTTTCTAGGCTATATAGTATATTCTAGAATTCATCCATGATGTCATAATGATAGTTTAACAGGTTTCTAGGCTATATAGTATATTCTAGAATTGCCAGTGTAGATTTCCTGTAGGGTCAAATTGTTAGATCTGTTGATAAATCATTGTATAATATTCATCATTTATTTTCATGCCATTACATCAATACAGCCCATCCAGAAGAGAAGAAACTCTTCCTGAACCACCTCCTCTTGCTGTCCTTCATACATTCTGACGTTGCTGGTAATAAGCTACACAAGCAGTCAGCAACCTACATTTGGAGTGCAAATCTATCTTACCATTTCTACTGATCTGGTGACAGTTATGATTTTCATATGTTCATTTTACTGGAACAGTTTCATTTAATTTATAATAGTATCTCAATCATTGTCTGTGATTAATCTACATTCTATATAAATGAAAATTATACAAATCTAAAAGTAACTTTTATTGCCATTGCCACCTATGTAAAAAATAGCCTACATAAAGCCAACAAATAAAAATATTGCAATTAACTGTCCTATAAATCACATGGCCTGTCCATAACGAACTTGAGACATTGTATAAAATATTCTGGGCCCTCAGTTTCCCGTGCCTGTGAGTTCTCGACCGACACAGCTGTAGGCTATTTGTGAAAGGGATAAGAAGTAATCAGGTGTTTTGACATTTCCACTGGATCAGAGCATTACGTTTTTCCCTTTTGTGCCGAGTGGTTATCGAAAGGGCAAGAGCTGGAAATATTTTTCAAATACTTTGAGGAATTTATTCTCCTTTGCAATTGACTTTGATTAGACTTTGTTTAATTGCTGTTTGAGGTGAGAAAAAATGTGCTTTGAGACGCTCCACAACTCAGTGGTGGTGCATTAAGACAATCAGAAATAATATCAGACATCCCCATATGGGCACATTTATAGGCCTACATTTATGTGCAGGCCAGGTAGACTAGTTTTACTTCTATATGTGTAACCAGGTAGACTAGTTTTACATCTATATATGTAACCAGGTAGACTAGTTTTACATCTATATGTGTAACCAGGTAGACTAGTTTTACATCTATATGTGTAACCAGGTAGACTAGTTTTACATCTATATGTGTAACCAGGTAGACTAGTTTTACATCTATATGTGTAACTAGGTAGACTAGTCCTACTTCTATATGTGTAACCAGGTAGACTAGTCCTACTTCTATATGTGTCACCAGGTAGACTAGTCCTACTTCTATATGTGTAACCAGGTAGACCAGTCCTACTTCTATATGTGTCACCAGGTAGACTAGTTCTACTTCAATATGTGTAACCAGGTAGACTAGTCCTACTTCTATATGTGTCACCAGGTAGACTAGTCCTACTTCTATATGTGTCACCAGGTAGACTAGTCCTACTTCAATATGTGTCACCAGGTAGACTAGTCCTACTTCTATATGTGTCACCAGGTAGACTAGTCCTACTTCTATATGTGTCACCAGGTAGACTAGTCCTACTTCTATATGTGTAACTAGGTAGACTAGTCCTACTTCTATATGTGTAACCAGGTAGACTAGTCCTACTTCTATATGTGTTGTCAGGTAGACTAGTCCTACTTCTATATGTGTCACCAGGTAGACTAGTCCTACTTCTATATGTGTAACCAGGTAGACTAGTCCTACTTCAATATGTGTCACCAGGTAGACTAGTTTTACATCTATATGTGTAACCAGGTAGACTAGTCCTACTTCTATATGTGTCGTCAGGTAGACTAGTCCTACTTCTATATGTGTTGTCGGGTAGACTAGTCCTACTTCTATATGTGTAATCGGGTAGACTAGTCCTCCTGCTATATGTGTAATCGGGTAGACTAGTTCTACTTCTATATGTGTTACCGGGTAGACTAGTCCTACTTCTATATGTGTAACCGGGTAGACTATTCCTACTTCTTAATGTGTAACCAGGTAGACTAGTCCTACTTCTTAATTTGTAACCAGGTAGACCAGTCCTACTTCTATATGTGTAACCAGGTAGACTAGTCCTACTTCTATATGTGTAACCAGGTAGACTAGTCCTACTTCTATATGTGTAACCAGGTAGACTAGTCCTACTTCTTAATATGTAACCAGGTAGACCAGTCCTACTTCTATATGTGTAACCAGGTAGACTAGTCCTACTACTATATGTGTAGTCAGGTAGACTAGTCCTACTTCTATATATGTAACCAGGTAGAGTAGTCCTACCTCTATATGTGTTGTCAGGTTGACTAATCCTACCTCTATATGTGTCACCAGGTAGACTAGTCTTACTTCTATATGTGTTGTCAGGTAGACTAGTCCTACTTCAATATGTGTCACCAGGTTGACTAGTCCTACTTCTATATGTGTCACCAGGTAGACTAGTCCTACTTCTATATGTGTCACCAGGTAGACTAGTCCTACTTCTATATGTGTCACCAGGTAGACGTGTCCTACTTCTATATGTGTCACCAGGTAGACTAGTCCTACCTCTATATGTGTCACCAGGTAGACTAGTCCTACTTCTATATGTGTAACCAGGTAGACTAGTTCTACTTCTGTATGTGTAACCGGGTAGACTAGTCCTACTTCTATATGTGTAACTAGGTAGACTAGTCCTACTTCTACATGTGTAACCAGGTAGACTAGTCCTACTTCTACATGTGTAACCAGGTAGACTAGTCCTACTTCTATATGTGTAACTAGGTAGACTAGTCCTACTTCTACATGTGTAACCAGGTAGACTAGTCCTACTTCTATATGTGTAACCAGGTAGACTAGTCCTACTTCTATATGTGTTGTTGGGTAGACTAGTCCTACTTCTATATGTGTCACCAGGTAGACTAGTCCTACTTCAATATGTGTAACCAGGTAGACTAGTCCTACTTCTATATGTGTCACCAGGTAGACTAGTCCTACTTCTATATGTGTCACCAGGTAGACTAGTCCTACTTCTATATGTGTCACCAGGTAGACTAGTCCTACTTCTCTGTGTCACCAGGTAGACTAGTCCTACTTCTATGTGTGTCACCAGGTAGACTAGTCCTACTTCTATATGTGTCACCAGGTAGACTAGTCCTACTTCTATATGTGTAACCAGGTAGACTAGTCCTACTTCTATATGTGTAACCAGGTAGACTAGTCCTACTTCTATATGTGTCACCAGGTAGACTAGTCCTACTTCTATATGTGTCACCAGGTAGACTAGTCCTACTTCTATATGTGTCACCAAGTAGACTAGTCCTACTTCTATATGTGTTGTTGGGTAGACTAGTCCTACTTCTATATGTGTCACCAGGTAGACTAGTCCTACTTCAATATGTGTCACCGGGTAGACTAGTCCTACTTCTATATGTGTCACCAGGTAGACTAGTCCTACTTCTCTATGTGTAACCAGGTAGACTAGTCCTACTTCTATATGTGTCACCAGGTAGACTAGTCCTACTTCTATATGTGTAACCAGGTAGACTAGTCCTACTTCTATATGTGTTGTTGGGTAGACTAGTCCTACTTCTATATGTGTCACCAGGTAGACTAGTCCTACTTCTATATGTGTAATCAGGTAGACTAGTCCTACTTCTATATGTGTCACCAGGTAGACTAGTCCTACTTCTATATGTGTAACCAGGTAGACTAGTCCTACTTCTATATGTGTTGTTGGGTAGACTAGTCCTACTTCTATATGTGTAACCAGGTAGACTAGTCCTACTTCTATATGTGTTGTTGGGTAGACTAGTCCTACTTCTATATGTGTCACCAGGTAGACTAGTCCTACTTCAATATGTTTCACCAGGTAGACTAGTCCTACTTCTATATGTGTCACCAGGTAGACTAGTCCTACTTCAATATGTTTCACCAGGTAGACTAGTCCTACTTCTATATGTGTCACCAGGTAGACTAGGTCTACTTCTATATGTGTCACCAGGTAGACTAGGTCTACTTCTATATGTGTCACCAGGTAGACTAGTCCTACTTCTATATGTGTCACCAGGTAGACTAGTCCTACTTCTATATGTGTCACCAGGTAGACTAGTCCTACTTCTATATGTGTCACCAGGTAGACTAGTCCTACTTCTATATGTGTCACCAGGTAGACTAGTCCTACTTCTATATGTGTCACCAGGTAGACTAGTCCTACTTCTATATGTGTCACCAGGTAGACTAGTCCTACTTCTATATGTGTCACCAGGTAGACTAGTCCTACTTCTATATGTGTCACCAGGTAGACTAGTCCTACTTCTATATGTGTCACCAGGTAGACTAGTCCTATTTCTATATGTGTTGTCAGGTAGACTATTCCTACTTCTATATGTGTTGTCGGGTAGACTAGTCCTACTTCTATATGTGTAATCGGGTAGACCAGTCCTACTTCTTAATGTGTAACCAGGTAGACTAGTCCTACTTCTATATGTGTAACCAGGTAGACCAGTCCTACTTCTTAATGTGTAACCAGGTAGACTAGTCCTACATCTATATGTTTAACCCGGTAGACTAGTCCTACTTCTATATGTGTAACCAGGTAGACTAGTTCTACTTCTATATGTGTAACCAGGTAGACTAGTCCTACTTATATATGTGTAACCAGGTAGACTAGTCCTACTTCTTAATATGTAACCAGGTAGACCAGTCCTACTTCTATATGTGTAACCAGGTAGACTAGTCCTACTTCTATATGTGTAACCAGGTAGACTAGTCCTACTTCTATATGTGTAACCGGGTAGACTAGTCCTATTTCTATATGTGTTGCCAGGTAGACCATTCCTACTTCTATATGTGTTGTCGGGTAGACTAGTCCTACTTCTATATGTGTAACCAGGTAGACTAGTCCTACCTCTATATGTGTTGTCGGGTAGACAAGTCCTACTTCTATATGTGTAATCGGGTAGACTAGTCCTCCTGCTATATGTGTAATCGGGTAGACTAGTTCTACTTCTATATGTGTAACCGGGTAGACTAGTCCTACTTCTATATGTGTAACCAGGTAGACCAGTCCTACTTCTTAATGTGTAACCAGGTAGACCAGTCCTACTTCTTAATGTGTAACCAGGTAGACCAGTCCTACTTCTATATGTGTAACCAGGTAGACTAGTCCTACTTCTATATGTGTAACCAGGTAGACTAGTCCTACTTCTTAATGTGTAACCAGGTAGACCAGTCCTACTTCTTAATGTGTAACCAGGTAGACCAGTCCTACTTCTTAATGTGTAACCAGGTAGACTAGTCCTACTTCTTTATGTGTAACCAGGTAGACTAGTCCTACTTCTATATGTGTAACCAGGTAGACTAGTCCTACTTCTATATGTGTAACCAGGTAGACTAGTCCTACTTCTATATGTGTAACCAGGTAGACTAGTCCTACTTCTATATGTGTAACCAGGTAGACTAGTCCTACTTCTATATGTGTAACCAGGTAGACTAGTCCTACTTCTATATATGTAACCAGGTAGACTAGTCCTACTTCTATATTTTTTGTTATTTAGACTAGTTCTACTTCTATATGTGTGACCAGGTAGACTAGTCCTACTTCTATATGTCTAACCAGGTAGACTAGTCCTACTTCTATATGTGTTGTCAGGTAGACTAGGTCTACCTCTATATGTGGTGTCAGTTAGACTAGTCCTACCTCTATATGTGTAACCAGGTAGACCAGTCCTACTTCTTAATGTGTAACCAGGTAGACTAGTCCTACTTCTATATGTGTAACCAGGTAGACTAGTCCTACTTCTATATGTGTAACCAGGTAGACTAGTCCTACTTCTATATGTGTAACCAGGTAGACTAGTCCTACTTCTTAATGTGTAACCAGGTAGACCAGTCCTACTTCTTAATGTGTAACCAGGTAGACCAGTCCTACTTCTTAATGTGTAACCAGGTAGACTAGTCCTACTTCTTTATGTGTAACCAGGTAGACTAGTCCTACTTTTACAGTGGGGAGAACAAGTATTTGATACACTGCCGATTTTGCAGGTTATCCTACTTACAAAGCATGTAGAGGTCTGTAATTTTTATCATAGGTACACTTCAACTGTGAGAGACGGAATCAAAAACAAAAATCCATAAATCACATTGTATGATTTTTAAGTAATTAATTTGCATTTTATTGCATGACATAAGTATTTGGTACATCAGAAAAGCAGAACTTAATTCTTGGTACAGAAACCTTTGTTTGCAATTACAGAGATCATGTGTTTCCTGTAGTTCTTGACCAGGTTTGCACACACTGCAGCAGGGATTTTGGCCCACTCCTCCATACAGACCGTCTCCAGATCCTTCAGGTTTCAGGGCTGTCGCTGGGCAATACGGACTTTCAGCTCCCTCCAAAGATTTTCTATTGGGTTCAGGTCTGGAGACTGGCTAGGCCACTCCAGGACCTTGAGATGCTTCTTACGGAGCCACTCCTTAGTTGCCCTGACTGTGTGTTTCGGGTCGTTGTCATGCTGGAAGACCCAGCCACGACCCATCTTCAATGCTCTTACTGAGGGAAGGAGGTTGTTGGCCAAGATCTCGCGATACGTGGCCCCATCCATCCTCCCCTCAATACGGTGCAGTCGTCCTGTCCCCTTTGCAGAAAAGCATTGCCAAAGAATGATGTTTCCACCTCCATGCTTCACGGTTGGGATGGTGTTCTTGGGGTTGTACTCATCCTTCTTCTTCCTCCAAACACGGCGAGTGGAGTTTTCTTTGAGACTGTGGTCCCAGCTCTCTTCAGGTCATTGACTAGGTCCTGCCGTGTAGTTTTGGGCTGATACCTCACCTTCCTCATGATCATTGATGCCTCACGAGGTGAGATTTTGCATGGAGCCCCAGACCAAGGGTGATTGACCGTCATCTTGAACTTCTTCCATTTTCTAATAATTGCGCCAACAGTTGTTGCCTTCTCACCAAACTGCTTGCCTATTGTCCTGTAGCCCATCCCAGCCTTGTGCAGGTCTACAATTTTATCTCTGGTCTTGGCCATTGTGGAGAGGTTGGGGTCTGTTTGATTGAGTGTGTGGACAGGTGTCTTTTATACAGGTAACGAGTTCAAACAGGTGCAGTTAATACAGGTAATGAGTGGAGAACAGGAGGGCTTCTTAAAGAAAAACTAACAGGTCTGTGAGAGCTGGAATTCTTACTGGTTGGTAGGTGATCAAATACTTATGTCATGCAATAAAATGCCCTTTCCTGGGTTGGTGAAGAGCGGCATTACATTTTAAGGAATAAATCCAAGCCTCACTCGTCACCTGTGGACGGTGGTGCTTCCAGTGAGGCGTGGATTTAATAGTATGTTGTACCTAGTTTCCCTCCTCCAGGGAACAGTAGTTATAGTCATAACATTACGCTTGTCATATGATGAACTTGTAATCCAAGATGGCGTAGCATTAAGACATGTTTGTTGTAAATATTATGTTTTTTGTTGTTGTTGTATATATTGCAATATATTTCAATCTTTTTCCATGTTTAAATTAAATATACCTTCAGGCAACCCGCCTCACCCAATGTGATACTGATCTGCTATTTTTTAGACCTTATAGCTAGAACCTCCATCAGAACCTAGCCGTCAGAAGCTAACCAGCTAATTAGCTACTAGCTATTTAGTCATTTACCTTTTTAGCTCAGCTTATAAAAATTCATAAAACACACAGTGTTATACATTTGTTCATCCAACCACGGTGTCAGATTTCAAATAGGCTTTACGGCGAAAGCATACCGTGCGATTATCTGAGAACAGCGCCCAGCAGACGAATCATTACAAACAGTTACCAGCCAAGTAGAGTTACACAAGTCAGAAATAGCAATAAAATTAATTACTTACCTTTGATGATCTTCATATTGTTGCACTCACAAAACTCCCATTTACTAAATAAATGTTAGTTTTGTTCGATAAAGTCTCTCTTTATATCCAAAAACCTCAGTTTTGTTCAGTAATCCACAGGCTCAAAGGAAACCGGACAATAATAATAAACAATAATCGGTCGACCTCTACTCTGGACGGTTCTGACTTAGAATATGTGGACAACTACAAATACCCAGGTGTCTGGATAGACTGTAAACTCTCCTTCCAGACTTATATTAAGCATTTCCAATCCCAAATTAAATCTAGAATCGACTTCCTATTTCGCGTCAAAACCTCCTTCACTCACGCTGTCAAACATACCCTCATAAAACTGACTATCCTACCGATCCTTGACTTTAGCGATGTTATTTTTAAAATAGCCTCCAACACTCTACTCAGCAAACTGGATGCACCAAAGCCCCATATACCACCCACCACTAAGACCTGATTAATGGTTGGTTTCTCAAATGACTGCCTCACCTGGTTCACCAACTACTTCTCTGATAGAATTCAGTGTGTCAAATCGGAGGGCCTGTTGTCCGGACCTTTGGCAGTCTCTATGGGGGTGCCACAGGGTTCAATTCTCGGGCTATTCCGTATACATCTGACCCTTCTTTGGACACTGTGTTAACAAACCTCCAAACGAGCTTCAATGCCATATAACACTCCTTCTGTGGCCTCCAACTGCTCTTAAACGCAAGTAAAACTACCTTAGACTGCATTCAGTAAATCACAGTGCCATCCGTTTTGTCACCAAAGCCCCATATACCACCCACCACTGAGACCTGTATGCTCTAGTCGGCTGGCCCTCGCTACATATTCATCGCCAAACCCACTGGCTCCAGGTCATCTATAAGTCTTTGCTAGGCCGCCTTCACTCAGCTCACTGGTCACCATAGCAACACCCACCCGTAGCACGCGCTCCAGCAGGTATATCTCACTGGTCATCCCCAAAGCCAACACCTCCTTTGGCTGCCTTTTCCTTCCAGTTCTCTGCTGCCAATGACTGGAACGAATTTCAAAAATCGCTGAAGTTGGAGACTTATATCTCCCTCACTAACTTTAAGCATCAGCTATCTGAGCAGCTTACCGATCGCTGCAGCTGTACACAGCCCATCTGTAAATAGCCCATCCAACTGCCTACCTCATCCCCATATTTTTATTTACTTTTTTTGCTCTTTTGCACACCAGTATTTCTACTTGCACATCATCTATCACTCCAGTGTTAATTTGCTAAATTGTAGTTAATGAATCTGTAGTTCATTCAAACATTATATTAAACAGGACATTCAAATTAGCCTTACAATTATAATCCAAAGTAGTGTGAAATGCACTAATAAGCACCTGTAAATGACATTGTGAAAAACTAAAATCTTTGTTCACCATTTTTGCTCCAGGCAGATATACTACATCCATAACTAGTGGTTTCCTCATTAGCAGATAGTTCTACATCCATAACTAGTGGTTTCCTCATTACCAGATATACTACATCCATAACTAGTGGTTTCCTCATTACCAGATATACTACATCCATAACTAGTGGTTTCCTTATTACCAGATACACTACATCCATAACTAGTTGTTTCCTCATTACCAGATATACTACACCCATAACTAGTGGTTTCCTCATTACCAGATATACAACATCCATAACTAGAGGTTTCCTTATTACCAGATATACTACATCCATAACTAGTGGTTTCCTCATTACCAGATATACAACATCCATAACTAGAGGTTTCCTTATTACCAGATATACTACATCCATAACTAGTGGTTTCCTTATTACCAGATATACTACATCCATAACTAGTGGTTTCCTCATGACCAGATATACTACAGCCATAACTAGTGGTTTCCTCATTACCAGATACACTACATCCATAACTAGTGGTTTCCTCATTACCAGATATACAACATCCATAACTAGAGGTTTCCTTATTACCAGATATACTACATCCATAACTAGTGGTTTCCTTATTACCAGATATACTACATCCATAACTAGTGGTTTCCTCATTACCAGATATACTACACCCATAACTAGTGGTTTCCTCATTACCAGATATACTACATCCATAACTAGTGGTTTCCTCATTACCAGATATACTACATCCATAACTAGTGGTTTCCTCATTACCAGATATACTACATCCATAACTAGTGGTTTCCTCATTACCAGATATACTACATCCATAACTAGTGGTTTCCTCATTACCAGATATACTACATCCATAGCTAGTGGTTTCCTCATTAGTAGGGAGGAGTTTCTACAATCAAGTTGTGTTGCATCGCCCTCGTGCCGCAATTTTATTAAACACAGAAAGGGGCCTATATTGGAGACCAAAAGTCGTCTGGCACACTGCTTAGAGTTTCAACAACTTGAATAACTTATTTCTAGCCTACAATCATTGATTTTACTACTAATGTGAAAACAAGACAAACTATGACTATTCTTGCTCATTTTAAGATTATTGTTAAATAATTAACATTCATTACAGACATCAATTGTTGTACAACATCATGGCTACTCTGTTGGCATCACCTTTTACAGTGGATTACCGCTGTTGTGGGCCTTTAATCATCTGACTTTGTTGTTCACACAGGAGAGAGACGGGACTATCGTGGATCCTCTGGGGAGCCTCAACAACCTCATGATGCTGACGAGGCAGAGAAGAATCTCTCCAGATCAGAACTCCTCAAGAAACACCTGCAGAGATCCACAGGGAAGATAACTCACTGCTGCTCTGACTGTGGGAAGAGATTCACCTCCTCAGGCATTAAAATTCATCAGAGAACACACACAGGAGAGAAACCTTATAGCTGTGATCAATGTGGGAAGAGTTTTACTACATCTAGCAATCTGACTGTACACCAGAGAACACACACAGGAGAGAAACCTTATAGCTGTGGTCAATGTGGGAAGAGTTTTGGTAGATCTGACCAGCTGACATTACACCAGAGAACACACACAGGAGAGAAACCTTACAGCTGTGATCAATGTGGGAAGAGATTTACTACATCTAGCCAGCTGACTTCACACCAGAGAATACACACAGGAGAGAAATCTTATAGCTGTGATCAATGTGGGAAGAGAGTTACTACATCTAGCTCTCTGACTTCACACCAGAGAATACACACAGGAGAGAAACCTTATACCTGTAATCAATGTGGAAAGAGTTTTACTCACCTACAAAGCCTGATAGTACACCAGCGGACACACACAGGAGAGAAACCTTTTAGCTGTGATCTATGTGGGAAGAGATTTACTACATCTAGCGCTCTTACTTCACACCAGAGAATACACACAGGAGAGAAACCTTATTGCTGTAATCAATGTGGGAAGAGTTTTACTGAATCTAGCTCGCTGACTAAACACCAGAGAACACACACAGGAGAGAAACCTTATAGCTGTGATCTATGTGGGAAGAGATTTACTACATCTAGTTCTCTGACTTCACACCAGAGAACACACACAGGAGAGAAATTGTATAGCTGTAATCAATGTGGAGAGAGTTTTACTCAGCTAAACAGCCTGATAGTACACCAGTGGACACACACAGGAGAGAAACCTTTTAGCTGTGGTCAATGTGGGAAGAGATTTACTACATCTAGCTCTCCAACTTGTAAGTCGCTCTGGATAAGAGCGTCTGCTAAATGACTTAAATGTAAATGTCTTACTTCACACCAGAGAATACACACAGGAGAGAAACCTTATTGCTGTAATCAATGTGGGAAGAGATTTACTGAATCTAGCTCTCTGACTTCACACCAGAGAATACACACAGGAGAGAAATCTTATAGCTGTGATCAATGTGGGAAGAGTTTTACTGAATCTAGCCATCTGATTCGACACAAGAGAACACACACAGGAGAGAAATCTTATAGCTGTGATCAATGTGGGAAGAGTTTTACTGAATCTAGCTCTCTGACTAAACACCAGAGAATACACACAGGAGAGAAACCTTATACCTGTAATCAATGTGGAAAGAGTTTTACTCACCTACAAAGCCTGATAGTACACCAGCGGACACACACAGGAGAGAAATATTTTAGCTGTGGTCTATGTGGGAAGAGATTTACTAGATCTAGCTCTCTGACTTCACACCAGAGAACACACACAGGAGAGAAACCTTATAGCTGTGATCAATGTGGGAAGAGTTTTACTGAATCTAGCTCTCTGACTAAACACCAGAGAACACACACAGGAGAGAAACCTTATAGCTGTGATCAATGTGGGAAGAGATTTACTACATCTAGTTCTCTGACTTCACACCAGAGAACACACACAGGAGAGAAATTGTATAGCTGTAATCAATGTGGAGAGAGTTTTACTCAGCTAAACAGCCTGATAGTACACCAGTGGACACACACAGGAGAGAAACCTTTTAGCTGTGGTCAATGTGGGAAGAGATTTACTACATCTAGCTCTCCAACTTGTAAGTCGCTCTGGATAAGAGCGTCTGCTAAATGACTTAAATGTAAATGTCTTACTTCACACCAGAGAATACACACAGGAGAGAAACCTTATAGCTGTGATCAATGTGGGAAGAGATTTACGACATCTAGCTCTCTGACTTCACACCAGAGAATACACACAGGAGAGAAACCTTATAGCTGTGATCAATGTGGGAAGAGTTTTACTGATTCTAGCCATCTGATTCGACACAAGAGAACACACACAGGAGAGAAATCGTATAGCTGTGATCAATGTGGGAAGAGAGTTACTACATCTAGCTCTCTGACTTCACACCAGAGAATACACACAGGAGAGAAACCTTATACCTGTAATCAATGTGGAAAGAGTTTTACTCACCTACAAAGCCTGATAGTACACCAGCGGACACACACAGGAGAGAAATATTTTAGCTGTGGTCTATGTGGGAAGAGATTTACTAGATCTAGCTCTCTGACTTCACACCAGAGAACACACACAGGAGAGAAACCTTATTGCTGTAATCAATGTGGGAAGAGTTTTACTGAATCTAGCTCTCTGACTAAACACCAGAGAACACACACAGGAGAGAAATCTTATAGCTGTGATCAATGTGGGAAGAGATTTACTACATCTAGCTCTCTGACTTCACACCAGAGAAAACACACAGGACAGAAACCTTATAGCAGTAATAAATGTGGGAAGATATAGCTGTGACCAGAGATAATCTGATAAAAGATCTCGGATTCAACATCAGAAAATACATGTTGTTTCATGATATCAATGAAATCATTTTTTTAATATTGTGGAAGTATTTTAGTAACGATGTCACAATGTAGAATGTTTTAACATTGTAGAAGGAATATTTTAATGATGTCACAATGTAGAATGTTTTAACATTGTAGTAGGAGTATTTTAATGATGACCTTATCGTTTGCCCTGTTCAATTGATTGCAGCATGATATGGATATTAGCCCCAGGGGGAAATCCAGGCTCTGAATTGAAAGAGTACTATTTATGAGATTTAACAAAATGTGACTAACAAAAATAGAGTTGTGTTACACTTACCACTTTGGTGACCTACTTGAATCAAAATGCAACACTTCAAAATGTTTAGGTTTTCAATATATCCCAAACTGTTTCTGCATATTGGTTATTGATTTGGACACGTTAAAACTGTGTTTTGACATTGCGCTATTCCCACTTAGCAAAATGTAATTGAAAAGAAGACTATCCCCGACGTCCAATATATGTTCAGTTGTAGTTGAAAGTGAAAGTTAAAAATAAGTATTTTCGGGTCGTTTTTAAATTTTAACGTACTTGCAGCCTAAACACATGGATGCAGTATAATAAATTGGTCTATAATCAGTTTTATGAACAATCCTACATCACTCCAGTATTTATTGAAAACATTCAAGTGCTAATTGTCTTTATTCCACTACTGAAGAAGCATGACTCAAATCACCTCATACTTCAAACATTCAGCCTGACAAAATATACATGTTTTATTATTCCATGCCTCACCCTTAAGTGAAGTATTGCCAATATATATTAACAAAGGGGTGTACATTTGGTTTTGATTTTCATATTTACAATTTATGTAACATTTAGTCATAGTTATTTATGCAACCAGCTGACAATTTTTGGGTACTATTATATTGAAATTGTTATCCTGCTTTTAGAATATCAGGGATCATTCTCAGATGTACCAACCCACATGTACTAGAGCATGACATTGGGGACTGGGCCCCGATCCAACAACATGCCTATCGAGTGAACCCTGAAAAGAGAGAGAAGCTCGGGATATTGCAGGAGCTCTTGAAATCAGACATGACTAATACAATTTGATTTGAGTTTTGTCCAAGGCGATGAGAGTTTTAGGAGGACGAGAGTTCTAGAAGCTGGTGAGTTTTAGGATTCTATAGAAAGTAATTATATTTTTTTCATTTTTGTTTTGAGGTTGGACTTTAGCACGTCTAGCTCGTTAGCACCAATCAATGCGCCCTACGTGCTATCTCGTTAGTCAGTATGTGTTACACCTGTGCTGGCTTGTCCATCTCGTTAGTGGGAAGGTGTTTCACCTGAGCTGGTCCAGGTTCTATTTAAGAGTGTCTGGCCCAGTGCTCCAGTTGTCTTGATAGATGTGGAGAGTCAACACCTTTAGTTGCTCCACTTTTTTGGTTTGCTTCCTGTCTTTAAGTTTATTGTTTTTTTTTATTTTGTTTGCTTCTTCTTGGACAGATTTAGTGGGTCTCATAGTTGGTGTCTTTTAGGTCCCAGTTGTTACGAGTCAACTTTCAGTCGACACCCCCATAGTGTCTTTGAGAACCCCTCCTAAAAAACAAGCTTATATTTTGGGTTGGATATTTCATCCAATTAGTGTTTTAATCAATGGCATTTCCTTAGAATGCTCATTGGTCTTTCAGTTGATAATTTTCTGTTTTTTTTATCCTGTTATTTTTGTGTACTAAGTATTTCAGTTTATTTTCATTGTTTTCTCCTGTGAAGCCATTGTGTTGCATCCATGTCTGAAATGTGCTGTATAAATAAAGCTTGATTTGATGTCAACAATTGAACCCAGTGACTGACCAATCAACAGACTGTTGGTCCATCTTAGTATGAAAATCAGTATCAATCCCACTTTTCAAGCCTGCTGAAGGCGTGGTGGAGTGGTAAACACCACCCCCGGCTCTACCAGGGGCTTGAGGTGGTCTCCCACAGCTCTGCTGGTGGAGTGGTAAACACCACCCCCGGCTCTACCAGGGGCTTGAGGTGGTCTCCCACAGCTCTGCTGGTGGAGTGGTAAACACCACCCCCGGCTCTACCGGGGGCTTGAGGTGGTTTCCCACAGCTCTGCTTATGTCATGTTCTTTGGCCTTGTCGTTCCATTTCTTGACTGCCCCTGCAACACAGAAAGAAATACATTCAGTCATATTATATAAAACACTCAAAGTAGTGGATATGGAGCATCTATGGCCTCAGTTACACCTGGCACCTAAATGTGACTTCTGTCATCCGATCACTCCAAGCTGCATTAGGTTCAGATCTACCAGGATGGGCCTTTGACATAGTCTGGATGCAGTCAGGCCACTGAATATAAATACTCAATATAAAGAGATGGGGTGAATGAGTGGGGAAAAGTACATTTGATACAAATTACCTTCATAATATCAAAGAACAAATGTGTGTGCCTGGGGGGAAATTAACTTTCATACAGCGAAAAGGGCTGAGAAATTACACCAATACAATTTGCACTAATGTAAATAAACATAGATGATGGAACATATTCCCTTTTTCTGACGTGATGAACCGCTAAGGGGACATAAATATTTACCATCTAAACCATGTGTGACCTCTCACCTCTCTGGCTGTAGAAGTGTTCTTCCTAACCAGTCCCTCAACAGCTCTCTGACTGAGCTCCACCCTCACTGGGTCTTCAGAGGAGAGGAAGGCTGAGGAGGGATGGAAGGATGACTGGATCAGTCAGTCAATAAAGTGTAGAGCTGCTGTCTATGCTGTCTGACAAAATCACTATTTTAGTAGTTCATTAAAGTAAATAAGGCTTTATGACTGATGTATACTAACTATCAATCACTTAGATCACAGGTGTCAAACTCATTCCACGGGGGCCAAGTGTCTGCGGGTTTTCGCTCCTCCCTTGTACTTGATTGATGAATTAACATCACTAATTAGTTAGGAACTCCCCACACCTGGTTGTCTAGGGCTTTATTGAAAGGAAAAAACAAAAACCTGCAGACACTAGGCCCTCCGTGGAATGAGTTTGACACCCCTGACTTAGATCATGTATTTTCAGGTAGCGATACATCTTTGGGACGTCCCTAGTCCGTTGAAGTTGACATTTAAAATGGTTAAGTTAGGGGTTAAGGTTAGGGTTTAGGGTAGGGATGTCTCAAGAATTCCTAGAGAGTACCCTAGAGTTAACTTGTTGTCTGAAAATAAAATGTACATTTTCCTCGTCCAGTCAGCAGATGGACTAGATGCTGCTTAGGCCTCCCGTTGTGAATCCGTCAAGAATTCAGCAGAGCAAGTTTGTATGAAGGTCTGTTTATTAAATGGGTACATAGTTCAATAGTAATATCCTCTAAAACGCTCTGGGGACCAACTTTGCTGCCCGGTTTCCAGTTGTCCACATGGCTGGGAGAACCTATTCAAGTAAGTAAATAGATTTTGGAAATGTAAAGAAACGATGTATTATTAGCTAACTAGCTGCAGTGCAGGCTAACTCAAATGACCTGCTAAATGAGCTAGCTAGTTGGCTAGCTAATACTATATAGATAGATAACTAAGTGAATTAAATATCATCAGCTGTCTAACTTCATATTAGCTAGCTATCTTGATGTATTTATCACTGTAAAAAACTAACTCCAATGCATTTGTAGGTAGCTAGCTAACAGCCATGGAGGAGGGTGAAAGGATAGCAGCCCCAACTGTCAGTGAGAGAGGAGACTATTCTGGATAGGGCAGGTACTTTTGTGTAGTTCCTGTCCCTAGAAGTGAGGACGGAGATAATAGTAACATAATATTCAGTGTGGTGTAATTTCACTATAATGAAGTGAGTTTCTTGTGAGGTTTTTTGTCCTCAGATAAAGAGCGCTATGAAAGCCAGTCTACATATGAAGAGGTCCCAATGAAGAGCAGTGGTTCTCAGTCCTGGGGACTCAGAGGCACATTGTTGTTGTTGCCTCAGCACTGCACAGCTGATTCAAATGATCAACTCATCATCAAGCTTCAAGTGGTATTTATGTATTCATTTGTGATGCCGTCCTGATATGATCGTGTTATTGTCACATGCTACACATGTACATATGTGTGCCCATGCATCTATCAATCCAATGTTATCATGATTTGTTATTATGGATATTATACTTTAGTAATCCACAATGACCTGGTGATGTAAAAGTCTAATAATTATATTGTCTTCCATATTCCTACAGATACCTTGTAACTGGAGATTCCTTCCAAACGATTGCCTACAGTTGCCGTGTAGGGCACTGCAAGGTTGGGTGACCAGGGTCATCTGGGACTGCCTCCTGGAGGAGTTCAGATGTGTGAAGGCTACCTGTGTCCTGCGTAACTTCATGAGGATGGACACGAGGACCAGGAGGGGATCTGCAGCTCGCCGCCGTGTCCCAGAGGAGGAGTCTGCTGCTCTGCAGGATGTTTCAAGGATGGGGTCCAACAACGCAGCAAGAGAGGCAATCCGTGTGCAGGAGATCTTCACCTCCTACTTCTTCAAAGAAGGTGCTGTTCTCTGGCAACACCATAGACTACACTATGCACAACCAAAGGCTCTTTTAAGAGGGTGCTGTTCCCTAGCAACACCATAGACTACACTATGCACAACCAAAGGCTCTTTTAAGAGGGTGCTGTTCCCTGGCAACACCATAGACTACACTATGCACAACCAAAGGCTCTTTTAAGAGCCATTCACATTGCAATAGGATTATTCTTCCATTTACTTAGCTATGTCAACTGCAGTTATTCAATTCACAGTTTCTCTCCCTTTGATTTCTACTTCTCAGGTGAGGGTGCTGTTTAGGTAAGGGTGTGATGTCTGTGCAAAAATAAAACAGGCTGTTCTAAATCACCCATATTGAAAAATGTAGAACAATTAGACACCCTATAACCCACACCTACACACTCATGTATCAATCTGATTGATGGATTGTGTTGTGCAGTAAGCCGGGTTCAGGTGTATAACTGTGGCTCCTTCCACCTTCAAAGAATAGGCAAGAGGGCCAACCATGGAGAATAGTAAGACACTTCATTATTTCTATAACTACGCTATATTGTTTGTCCTTGTGGGTCCGTTCATGTTTTTCAGCATAAAGTACTCTGCAGCCACTTAGTGTGGTGTGGACACCAGGTGAGGCCACACACAGATTCCTGTTGAACACTGTCGCTTTAACTACCTTATTTTCTCAATAACAGTCTCTCTCCTTCACTTCATCCCTCTCTCCTCTTCTCCCTAAATCCTCTAGGTTATATCAGCTGTGTCGGTGAATCCCTCCTGCATCTGAACTGGCTACATAGAGGGCACAGCATGATCATGCTGAGGTGAGAGGTCACTTGGTCAGGACAACAGGAAGTATTATGAAAGAGATGCTTTACATTGAAATACAGATAGATGCAGTAGTCCCAGAGTTAATGATCCCAGGTCAGTTTATATTATACAGGAAGTATTATTAAAGAGATGCTTTACATTGAAATACAGATAGATGCAGTAGTCCCAGAGTTAATGATCCCAGGTCAGTTTTGCATTTCACCTCCTGATTGATGACTAACAATGTTAGAACAAAAAATAAAAACACAAGGCTTAAACATGCTCTCTCTCTCCATCTGTCTCTCGTCTGCAGATATGTTTTGATGTGAGAGGATGCCAACCCCCAGTCCCATCATCGCCACCTCACCCTCTTTTAAGATAACCTTTAGGCCGACTAGAGACACTGTTATGTAATTGTGATGAACTGAGAGAATATTTATGTAGCACTGTGATTCATTAATCATGTGCTGCCTTCCCTGCTCCTATGTGCTTACCTCTTTCCCTTTCTGTCTTTTACACCTCTCTCACCTCCTCTTTCTTCCTCTGTTTTTATAATTCACAACAGATGTGCATTGAAGTACAGATTGAACTTGTATTTATAACACTTGGACAATGAGCTTTTCAATAAAGCGTTTCACATTCTCTACTGGTTGAAATGAAGTGTAATGTGATGAAATACTCCACCTATCCTGTGTTTATCAGATCAATGCAGATGAAGGGCATTAGATGTTGAGATGAACCGGTGTTGGAGTATTTACATGATGCATAGGAAGTGTAGTGTTCTGTTTTTTAACATTATATTTCTGTATATATGAATTAACTAGTTAAATCCTGTTTCTAGTCTATTAGTTACAATGTGTAACCATTGATGTCCCAGGACCAAGATTGGTAAACACTGTTGAAGTGTAGAATTGTAATACATACATGCAGACACAGCGTCATTCAAAGACTGGAATTTGACACTCCTGGTATTGGATATGACTGAAAAATAATCTTAAAGACATTCATACCTAAACTGCACCTTTATTTGCCAAGGTAGAGTACATGATCAGTGAATATATTAAATGTACAGGCTACAATGTGGGGATCTCATGCATGGTAATAACTACATGTATATACGACTTGCATCCTTGGTACAACATGATATTATATTCTACTCAATCCATAGGCTTCATTAATGTCATTCAGGCTGTTTTGAAGTTGATACAACTGGCTATGATAGCTGAGGTTCATAGCTAGGTTCTGAACTAATATGTATACCAAACGTTTGGGTCCATACACAGATCGGCTAGATAGCTAGCTACACATCCATGGGCATACATGGATTTTAATCATCCACTGCACAATAAGCAAGAACATAGCTAGCTACGTTATTTAATCTATCTGCATGGTAAATATCAGCAAGGCAAGCTTACAAAATTGTACATTCAATTTGCTGTAAATTCTTCAGCTAGCTAGATTCTTTACATCCACTGTTACACAAAACGAAAGCCTGGTTTGCTGGTTGTTTCAGGAGTTCCTAAAACAACCAGAATTACAATTTCATACTCACTTCACAACACCCATAAAGCTAGCCAGCTAGCTGGCTAATGTTAGCTAGTCAGCTAGCTGGCTAATGTTAGCTAGTCAGCTAGCTGGCTAAATCGCGATTTTCGTAAATAAATGTTATGTTAAAAAAATGCATAATCGTTTGTCTCTACATTAACTAACATTCCTGTCAACTGTACATGTTTTTGCATGATTAGTTATGACGTTATAATCCCTTACAGTTTTTGCTTCCATCCTGGTATTTCTGTCCGCCATCTTTGATTCAGTTCAGTTCTGTGTAGGGTTACCCCTCTCTCCTAGTATTTCTGTCCGCCATCTTTGCTGAAGAAAGTCTAACAGTCACTAGTGCGGCAGCCTCCCCCGGTCCTGGTGCCGGCCCCGTAAAATGTTTATGATGCGATGGAACGGTTGACGAAAATAAGAAATCAGAGAAAAAATATATTGACTGATATTGAATTATTTAGGGGGGGGGGGCTAATTAATATTTTAGGACTAGCTATGTTCCTGATTCCTACCTACCTTATGTCTGAAAATTTAATTTACATTTTACTCAACTGCGTTACCCACTCCAGTCAGCAGATGGCGGTCTGGGACTTTAAGGCAATGCTGCTACTGTGACGTATATTCTAGTGGACGGAACGCTTCTTTCAACAGCAGCAACAGTTCGTCAGACACCTCGGTAGCTTGCTAGCCAAAATAGACGAACCAATAAAGCTCTTTAGACGCTTTAGTGTATATTAGCCACTATTTTAAACCCACGTCTGTCGTCTAGTTAGTTATCCCTTTTAATTTCATAATTTTCATATTTACGGTATTGTTTTTATTCATCTAGCGGGCTGGTTAAGTTAGCATTAGCCTAGCTAGCTAACATCTCCAACCATGAGGTCACTAAGCTACTCTCTTGTTAATGAAGAGGAGGTCTGCTGGACGGAGAAAGAAGCTCTGGTGAAAGAGGAGGAGGAAGAGAAGGATATCACAGTAAAACAAGAATTAGAGGGCGAGGCTGTTACAGTTAAACAAGAAGTAGAGGATGAGACTGTTACAGTGAAAGAAGAAGAGAAAGACGTTTCAGTGAAAGAAGAGGAAGACGCGTTCAAAGAGGAAGAGGATTTTACAGTAAAAGAAGAGGAGGATGCAGCTTTTGGGGTGAACGAGGAGGAGAGGGAGATGACTGTCACATCGAAAAAGGAGGAGGAGGAAACTGGATATCTGGTCCTGGTTTCCCAAACGCATCTTAAGGCATCCGATGGTTCTAATGATGAACGGGCCCTGGTTAACACAAGTAAGTACTGTCTTAAAAACAGAGACACAAACTCTGCAGTTGTTGAACTGATGTTTTTTTATTTAACCTGGCCATGATGTCATAATGATAGTTTAACCAGGTGACCATGATGTCATAATGATAGTTTAACCAGGTGACCATGATGTCATAATGATAGTTTAACCAGGTAGGCCAGTTGAGAACAAGTTCTCATTTACAACTGCGACCTGGCCAAGATAAAGCAAAGCAGTGTGACACCGACAACAACACAGAGTTACACATGGAACAACATGGAATAAACAATAAACAAGCCAATAACACAATAAACAAGTCAATGACACAGTAGAAAAAAAGAAAGTCTATATATAGTGTGTGCAAAAGGCATGAGGAGGTAGGCAATAAATAGGCCATTGTAGTGAAGAATTACAATTTAGCAGATTAATACTGGAGTGATAAATGAGCAGATGATGATGTGCAAGTAGAGATACTGGTGTGCAAAAGAGCAGAAAAGTAAATAAAAACAGTTTGGGGATGAGGTAGGGAGATTGGGTGGGCTATTTACAGATGGACTATGTACAGCTGCAGCGATCGATTAGCTGCTCAGATAGCTGATGTTTAAAGTTGGTGAGGGAAATATAAGTCTCCAGCTTCGGCGATTTTTGAAATTCGCTCCTGTCACTGGCAGTAGAGAACTGGAAGGATGTATGGTGGTAAAGGGGAAATCTGCAATTGCTACATCCATATTTTGACTTTTAAATTATTTATTTATAGCCATTGATTCTTGAAGAATATAACACATGCCTCATGAGCTTAGTTCACCTGTTGTACCCCATCAGAACCCATAATAAGATTTTGTACTCCAATGTATAGAAACAATGTAAATCAACACTGTAAAGCCTCAACATGGTTAAAACTATAATGTTGATATCATGGATGGTCAGTCCTTGCATCCATAGGTCTGTCTATGAATTTGAGAGTAGTTAAATTTCTCCAGCCCCATCATCATCTTATTAGCAAAATAGTGGTGGAATTACAGCTTTGTTATTGGTTGATTGATTCTTGTGTGGCTTTTTTAAAGGGACAACCTAGTATTTAAACAGCAACAAAATGGCTGCCCAGAGACTTGGTTTGTAAACAGCTGAGGGATGGGGGCTGGAGAAATGTAACCACTCTCAAATTCATAGAGAAAGCTATTGTATCAACCGTAATCCAAAACCTAGCGACCTCGTCAAGAAGTTCAGACATCTTGGCATAACAGTTATAAGGTGTTGGCTTGACAGTCGCTGGACCCAGGTTTGAGTTCAGCTCAGGGCAACCCCCTGAATTCACTACACTATGAATACAAGGACTGACCATCCATGATGTCATAATGATAGTTTAACCAGGTTTCTAGGATATATAGTATATTCTAAAATTCATCCATGATGTCATAATGATAGTTTAACCAGGTTTCTAGGATATATAGTATATTCTAGAATTCATCCATGATGTTAAAACCTGTTCTGTACCGACATCGGTACACTTATGACAACATCCAGCTCAAGTGCAGGGCGCGAAATTCAAAATCTATTTTTTAAAAATATTTAACTTTCACACATTAACAAGTCCAATACAGCATTTGAAAGATAAACATCTTGTCAATCCAGCCAACATGTCCGATTTTTTAAATGTTTTACAGAGAAAACACCACATATATTTATGTTAGCTCACCACCAAATAAAAAAGAGGACAGACATTTTTCACAGCACAAGTAGGATGCAAGTAGCATGCACAAGCCAACCTAACTAACCTAGAACCAACCTAAATAACCTAGAAAAAACTACCTCAGATGACAGTCCTATAACATGTTACACAATAAATCTATGTTTTGTTCAAAAAATGTGCATATTTTAGCTATAAATCAGTTTTACATTACTGCTACCATCATAGCTACAGTCAGAAATCGCACGGGAGTAGCCAGAGAAAATACAGACACCAACGTCAACTACTAATTACACATCATAAAACATTTCAGAAAAATATATGGTGGATAGCTAATGAAAGACAAAGATCTTGTGAATAGAGCCAATATTTCCGATTTTTGAAGTGTTTTACAGCGAAAACACAATATATCGTTATATTAGCTTACTACATTAGCTAGCACACAGCAGCATTGATTCTAGTCAAACGGTAGCATAGCACAGTTCGACAGATATATGAAAAAGCATCCCAAATTGGGTCCTTATCTTTGTTGATCTTCCATCAGAATGTTCTCCAAGGGGTCCTTTGTTCAGAAACATCTTTATTTCGATCCAGAACGAACGATTTCCCTCTTGAATTAGCAAGCACACTGGCAGTGCGACGCTAACCTCTCCATCTTGACAAAATTCTTGCGTCGCATCACGTCTAAAGTCCAGAATAAATTTCAATAATATAATTAAACTATATTGAAAAAACATACTTTAGGATGATATTGTGACATGTATCAAATAAAATCGAAGCCGGAGATCATATTCACCTTTAACGAGCGTTTTCCAGGAGCCGAGTCCAGGTCCTACTTCGCGCCCAGAAAAAAATAATAAAGTGCGCAAGTCTCACTCCAAGAGGTTGTGTTCAATCCCAGGACGAGATATTCAAGTCCTTTCTGCTCTCACTTCCGCATGACACCCAGGGGAAGGCGTATGATGTGTTTCTACAGTCCTAAGTGACATGCCCTTTTATAGACAAGGTCTTGAAGAGAGACATCGATTTTGGAAATCTCACTTCCGGATAGGAAATGGGCTGTAAAAATAGTTCTGTTCCACTTAGAGAAATAATTCAAACGTTTTTAGAAACTAGAGACTGTTTTCTATCCAATAGTAGTAATAATATGCATATTGTAAGAGCAAAAATTGATTAAGAGGCCGTTTGAAAATGGGCACATATTTTCCAGATTTTCAATACGCCCCCTGCAGCCATAAGAAGTTAAAATGATAGTTGAACCGGTTTCTAGGCTATATAGTATATTCTAAAATTCATCCATGATGTCATAATGATAGTTTAACCAGGTTTCTAGGCTATATAGTATATTCTAAAATTCATCCATGATGTCATAATGATAGTTTAACCAGGTTTCTAGGATATATAGTATATTCTAGAATTCATCCATGATGTCATAATGATAGTTGAACCGGTTTCTAGGCTATATAGTATATTCTAAAATTCATCCATGAGGTCATAATGATAGTTTAACCAGGTTTCTAGGCTATATAGTATATTCTAAAATTCATCCATGATGTCATAATGATAGTTTAACCAGGTTTCTAGGATATATAGTATATTCTAGAATTCATCCATGATGTCATAATGATAGTTGAACCGGTTTCTAGGCTATATAGTATATTCTAGAATTGCCAGTGTAGATTTCCTGTAGGGTCAAATTGTTAGAGCTGTTGATAAATCATTGTATAATATTCAGCATTTATTTTCATGCCATTACATCAATATCGCCCAACCAGAAGAGAAGAAACTCTTCCTGAACCACCTCCTCTTGCTGTCCTTCATACATTCTGACGTTGCTGGTAATCGGCTCAACAAGCAGTCAGCAACCTACATTTGGAGTGCAAATCTATCTTACCATTTCTACTGATCTGGTGACAGTTATGATTTTCATATGTTCATTTTACTGGAACAGTTTCATTTCATTTATAATAGTATCTCAATCATTGTCTGTGATTAATCTACATTCTATCTAAATGGAAATTATACAAATCTAAAAGTAACTTTTATTGCCATTGCCACCTATGTAAAAAATAGCCTACATAAAGCCAACAAATAAAAACATTGCAAATAACTGTCCTATAAATCACATGGCCTGTCCATAACGAACTTGAAACATTGTATAAAATATTCTGGGCCCTCAGTTTCCCCTGCCAGTGAGTTCTCGACCGACACAGCTGTAGGCTATTTGTGAAAGGGATAAGAAGTAATCAGGTGTTTTGACATTTCCACTGGATCAGCGTATTACGTTTTTCCCTTTTGTGCCGAGTGGTTATCGAAAGGGTGAGAGCTGGAAATATTTTACAAATACTTTGAGGAGTTATTCTCATTTGTAATTGATTTTGATTAGACTTTGTTTACTTGCTGTTTGAGGTGAGAAAAAAATGTGCTTTGAGAAGCTCCACAACTCATTAGTGGTGCAGCGTTAAGACAATCAGAAATACTATCAGACATCCCCAAATGGGCACATTTATAGATCTACATTAGTGCTCAGTCCTACTTCTATATGCGTAACCAGGTAGACTAGTCCTACTTCTATATGCGTAACCAGGTAGACTAGTCCTACTTCTATATGCGTAACCAGGTAGACTAGTCCTACTTCTATATGTGTAACCAGGTAGACTAGTCCTACTTCTGTATGTGTAACCAGGTAGACTAGTCCTACCTCTATATGCGTAATCAGGTGTGCGTCCTTACTCAACATTGACAGGAGGGTTTCAAGCAAAAGACAATTAATAAATTGACGAACCTGACACATCTTGCGGGGTCAGGTCAAATCAAATGTTAATGGTCACATACACATGGTTAGCAGATGTTAATGGTCACATACACATGGTTAGCGGATGTTAATGGTCACATACACAACTAAAAAACACATGGAAATGGGAGATATACACTGCTCAAAAAAATAAAGGGAACACTTAAACAACACAATGTAACTCCAAGTCAATCACACTTCTGTGAAATCAAACTGTCCACTTAGGAAGCAACACTGATTGACAATAAATTTCACATGCTGTTGTGCAAATGGAATAGACAACAGGTGGAAATTATAGGCAATTAGCAAGACACCCCCAATAAAGGAGTGGTTCTGCAGGTGGTGACCACAGACCACTTCTCAGTTCCTATGCTTCCTGGCGGATGTTTTGGTCACTTTTGAATGCGCCGGTGCTTTTACTCTAGTGGTAGCATGAGACGGAGTCTACAACCCACACAAGTGGTTCAGGTAGTGCAGCTCATCCAGGATGGCACATCAATGCGAGCTGTGGCAAGAAGGTTTGCTGTGTCTGTCAGCGTAGTGTCCAGAGCATGGAGGCGCTACCAGGAGACAGGCCAGTACATCAGGAGACGTGGAAGACGCCGTAGGAGTGCAACAACCCAGCAGCAGGACCGCTACCTCCGCCTTTGTGCAAGAAGGAGCAGAAGGAGCACTGCCAGAGCCCTACAAAATGACCTCCAGCAGGCCACAAATGTGCATGTGTCTGCTCAAACGGTCAGAAACAGACTCCATGAGGGTGGTATGAGGGCCCGACGTCCACAGGTGGGGGTTGTGCTCACAGCCCAACACCGTGCAGGACATTTGGCATTTGCCAGAGAACACCAAGATTGGCAAATTCGCCACTGGCGCCCTGTGCTCTTCACAGATGAAAGCAGGTTCACACTGAGCACATGTGACAGACGTGACAGTCTGGAGACGCCGTGGAGAACATTCTGCTGCCTGCAACATCCTCCAGCATGACCGGTTTGGCGGTGGGTCAGTCATGGTGTGGGGGGGCCGCACAGCCCTCCATGGGCTCGCCAGAGGTAGCCTGACTGCCATTAGGTACCGAGATGAGATCCTCAGACCCCTTGTGAGACCATATGCTGGTGCGGTTGGCCCTGGGTTCCTCCTAATTCAAGACAATGCTAGACCTCATGTGGCTGGAGTGTGTCAGCAGTTCCTGCAAGAGGAAGGCATTGATGCTATGGACTGGCCCGCCCGTTCCCCAGACCTGAATCCAATTGAGCACATCTGGGACATCATGTCTCGCTCCATCCACCAACGCCACGTTGCACCACAGACTGTCCAGGAGTTGGCGGATGCTTTAGTCCAGGTCTGGGAGGAGATCCCTCAGGAGATCATCCGCCACCTCATCAGGGGCATGCCCAGGCGTTGTAGGGAGGTCATACAGGCACGTGGAGGCCACACACACTACTAAGCCTCATTTTGACTTGTTTTAAGGACATTACATCAAAGTTGGATCAGCCTGTAGTGTGGTTTTCCACTTTAATTTTGAGTGTGACTCCAAATCCAGACCTCCATGGGTTGATCAATTTGATTTCCATTGATAATTTTTGTGTGATTTTGTTGTCAGCACATTCAACTATGTAAAGAAAAAGTATTTAATAAGAATATTTCATTCATTCAGATCTAGGATGTGTTATTTTAGTGTTCCCTTTATTTTTTTAAGCAGTGTAGTATATTCTAGAATTCATCCATGATGTCATAATGATAGTTTAACCAGGTTTCTAGGATATATAGTATATTCTAGAATTCATCCATGATGTCATAATGATAGTTTAACCAGGTTTCTAGGCTATAGCAGTTTCATTTAATTTATAATAGTATCTCAAAATCATTGTCTGTGATTAATCTACATTCTATCTAAATGAAAATTTTACAAATCTAAATAACTTTTATTGCCATTATGACATCATGGATGAATTCTAGATGCCAACTATGTAAAAATAGCTGACATAAAGCCAACAAATAAAAACATTGCTAATAACTGTCCTATAAATCACATGGCCTGTCTATAACGAACTTGAAACATTGTATAAAATATTCTGGGCCCTCAGTTTCCCGTGCCTGTGAGTTCTCGACCGACACAGCTGTAGGCTATTTGTGAAAGGGATAAGAAGTAATCAGGTGTTTTGACATTATATAGATCTACATTTGTGCTCAGGACAGGTAGACTAGTCCTACTTCTATATGTGTAACCAGGTAGACTAGTCCTAGTTCTATATGTGTAACCAGGTAGACTAGTCCTACTTCTATATGTGTAACCAGGTAGACTAGTCCTACTTCTATATGTGTAACCAGGTAGACTAATCCTACTTCTATATGTGTTGTCAGGTAGACTAGTCCTACTTCTATATGTGTAACCAGGTAGACTAGTGCTCCTGCTATATGTGTAACCAGGTAGACTAGTCCTCCTGCTATATGTGTAACCAGGTAGACTAGTCCTCCTGCTATATGTGTAACCAGGTAGACTAGTCCTCCTGCTATATGTGTAACCAGGTAGACTAGTCCTCCTGCTATATGTGTAACCAGGTAGACTAGTCCTCCTGCTATATGTGTAACCAGGTAGACTAGTCCTCCTGCTATATGTGTAACCAGGTAGACTAGTCCTCCTGCTATATGTGTAACCAGGTAGACTAGTCCTCCTGCTATATGTGTAACCAGGTAGACTAGTCCTCCTGCTATATGTGTAACCAGGTAGACTAGTCCTCCTGCTATATGTGTAACCAGGTAGACTAGTCCTCCTGCTATATGTGTAACCAGGTAGACTAGTCCTCCTGCTATATGTGTAACCAGGTAGACTAGTTCTACTTCTATATGTGTAACCAGGTAGACTAGTTCTACTTCTATATGTGTAACCAGGTAGACTAGTCCTACTACTATATCTGTAACCAGGTAGACTAGTCCTACTTCTATTTGTGTTGTCGGGTAGACTAGTCCTCCTGCTATATGTGTAACCAGGTAGACTAGTCCTCCTGCTATATGTGTAACCAGGTAGACTAGTCCTCCTGCTATATGTGTAACCAGGTATACTAGTCCTCCTGCTATATGTGTAACCAGGTAGACTAGTTCTACTTCTATATGTGTAACCAGGTAGACTAGTCCTACTACTATATGTGTAACCAGGTAGACTAGTTCTAATTCTATATGTGTAACCAGGTAGACTAGTTCTAATTCTATATGTGTAACCGGGTAGACTAGTCCTACTTCTATATGTGTTGTCAGGTAGACTAGTCCTCCTGCTATATGTGTAACCAGGTAGACTAGTCCTACTTCTATATGTGTAACCAGGTAGACTAGTCCTACTACTATATGTGTAACAAGGTAGACTAGTTCCTAATCTATATGTGTAACCAGGTAGACTAGTCCTACTTCTATATGTGTAACCAGGTAGACTAGTCCTACTTCTATATGTGTAACCAGGTAGACTAGTTCTACTTCTATATGTGTAACCAGGTAGACTAGTCCTACTTCTATATGTGTTGTCGGGTAGACTAGTCCTACTTCTATTTGTGTTGTCATAGGTACACTTCAACTGTGAGAGACGGAATCTAAAACAAAAATCCAGAAAATCACATTGTATGATTTGTAAGTAATTAATTTGCATTTTATTGCATGACATAAGTATTTGATACATCAGAAAAGCAGAACTTAATATTTGGTACAGAAACCTTTATTTGCAATTACAGAGATCATGTGTTTCCTGTAGTTCTTGACCAGGTTTGCACACACTGCAGCAGGGATTTTGGCCCACTCCTCCTTACAGACCTCCTCCAGATCCTTCAGTTTTCGGGGCTGTCGCTGGGCAATACGAACTTTCAGCTCCCTCCAAAGATTTTCTATTGGGTCCAGGTCTGGAGACTGGCTAGGCCACTACAGGACCTTGAGATGCTTCTTACGGAGCCACTCCTTAGTTGCCCTGGCTTTCTGTTTCGGGTCGTTGTCATGCTGGAAGACCCAGCCACGACCCATCTTCAATGCTCTTACTGAGGGAAGGAGGTTGTTGGCCAAGATCTAGCGATACATGGCCCCATCCATCCTCCCCTCAAATACGGTGCAGTCGTCCTGTCCCCTTTTCAGAAAAGCATCCCCAAAGAATGATGTTTCCACCTCCATGCTTCACGGTTGGGATGGTGTTCTTGGGGTTGTACTCATCCTACTTCCTCCAAACACGGCGAGTGGAGTTTAGACCAAAAAGCTTTATTTTTGTCTCATCAGACCACATGACCTTCTCCCATTCCTCCTCTGGATCATCCAGATGGTCATTGGCAAACTTCAGACGGGCCTGGACATGCGCTGGCTTGAGCAGGGGGACCTTGCGTGCGCTGCAGGATTTTAATCCATGACGGCGTAGTGTGTTACTAATGGTTTTCTTTGAGACTGTGGTCCCAGCTCTCTTCAGGTCATTGACCAGGTCCTGCCGTGTAGTTCTGGGCTGATCCCTCACCTTCCTCATGATCATTGATGCCCCACGAGGTGAGATCTTGCATGGAGCCCCAGACCGAGGGTGATTGACCGTCATCTTGGACTTCTTCCATTTTCTAATAATTGCGCCAACAGTTGTTGCCTTCTCACCAAGCTGCTTGCCTATTGTCCTGTAGCCCATCCCAGCCTTGTGCAGGTCTACAATTTTATCACTGATGTCCTTACACAGCTCTCTGGTCTTGGCCATTGTGGAAAGGTTGGAGTCTGTTTGATTGAGTGTGTGGACAGGTGTCTTTTATACAGGTAACGAGTTCAAACAGGTGCAGTTAATACAGGTAATGAGTGGAGAACAGGAGGGCTTCTTAAAGAAAAACTAACAGGTCTGTGAGAGCCGGAATTCTTACTGGTTGGTAGGTGATCAAATACTTATGTCATGCAAATTAATTACTTAATCATACAATGTGATTTTCTGGATTTTTGTTTTAGATTCCGTCTCTCACAGTTGAAGTGTACCTATGATAAAAAATTACAGACCTCTACATGCTTTGTAAGTAGGAAAACCTGCAAAATCGGCAGTGTATCAAATACTTGTTCTCCCCACTGTATATATATTTTTTTAAATGTTGCTGACACCCCTCCCCAGAGGTGTCTCATTATTGGGATTCATTGCTGATTCCTACCTGTAGCTCACTATGAGGTGTCTAGTGATAAAGGTTAAGGCAAGGCTTTCGACTCTGTCAATCACCACATTCTTATCGGCAGACTCAACAGCCTTGGTTTCTCAAATGACCGCCTCGCCTGGTTCACCAACTACTTCTCAGACAGAGTTCAGTGTGTCAAATCGGAGGACCTGTTGTCCGGACCTCTGGTAGTCTCTATGGGGTACCACAGGGTTCAATTCTCTGGTCGACTCTTTTCTCTGTATATATCAATGATGTCGCTCTTGCTGCGGGTGATTCTCTGATCCACCTCGACGCAGACAACACCATTCTGTATACATCTGGCCCTTCTGTGGACACTGTGTTAACAAACCTCCAAATGAGCTTCAATGTCATACAACTCTCCTTCCGTGGCCTCCATCTGCTCTTAAACGCTAGTAAAACTAAATGCATGCTCTTCAACCAATCGCTGCCCTCATCCGCCCGACTAGCATCACTACTCTGGACGGTTCTGACTTAGAATATGTGGACAACTACAAATACCTAGGTGTCTGGTTAGACTGTAAACTCTCCTTCCAGACTCACATTAAACATCTCCAATCCCAAATTAAATCTAGAATAGGCTTCCTATTTCACAACAAAGCCTCCTACACTCATGCTGCCAAACATACCCTCGTAAAACTGACTATCCTGCCGATACTTTACTTCAGTGATGTCATTTACAAAATAGCCTCCAACACTCTACTCAGCAAACTGGATGCAGTCCATCACAGTGTCATCCGTTTTGTCACCAAAGCCCCATATACCACCCACCACTGCGACCTGTATGCTCTCGTTGGCTGGTCCTCGCTACATATTCATCGCTAAACCCACTGGCTCCAGGTCATCTATAAGTCTTTGCTAGGTAAAGCTCCGCCTTAACTCACCTCACTGGTCACCATAGCAACACCCACCCATAGCATGGCCTGTTTATTGCCTTACCTCCTTACTCCATCACACTCTATATAGATTTTTCTATTGTGTTATTGACTGTACTTTTGTTTATCCCACGTGTAACTTTGTGTTGTTTTTTTGTCGCACTGCTTTGATTTTTCTTGGCCAGGTCGCAGTTGTGAATGAGAACTTGTTCTCAACTGGCCACCTGGTTAAATAAAGGTGGGGGAAAAATGTAATTAAAAATAAATTTAAAAAATCATAACTTTATTGACAACACCCAAATAGATACTGTCATTAACGCGATTCTTCAGTAATTAAACATATTTCTTAAGACTGTAGCAAACATTATATTACACAGGACATTCAAACGAGCCTTACAATTATAATCCAAAGTAGTGTGAAATGCACTCCCCTGAGTTTTCCCCCATTCACATTCAGAATACACTGTGAAAAACTAAAATCTTTGCTCACCATTTTTGCTCCAGGCAGATATTCTACATCCATAACTATCGGTTTCCTCATTAGCAGGGAGGAGTTTCTACAACCAAATTGCATGTGCATCGCCCTCGTGCCGCAATTTTATTAAACACAGAAAGGGGCTTATATTGGAGACCAAAAGTCGTCTGGCACAGTGCTTAGTTTCAACAACATGAATAACTTATTTCTAGCCTACAATCATCGATGTTACTACTAAAATATGACTATTCTTGCTCATTTTAAGACAATTGTCAAATAATTTTAACATTCATTACAGACGTCAATTGTTGTACAACATCATGGCTACGCTGTTGGCATCACCTTTTACAGTGGATTTCCACTGTTGTGGGCCTTTAATCATCTGACTTTGTTGTTCGCACAGGAGAGATACGGGACTATTGTGGATCCTCTGGGGAGCCTCAACAACCTCATGATGCTGACGAGGCAGAGAAGAGTCTCTCCAGATCAGAACGCCTCAATAAACAGCTGCAGAGATCCACAGGGAAGAGAACTCACTGCTGCTCTGACTGTGGGAAGAGATTCACCTCATCAGGCATTAAAATTCATCAGAAAACACACAAAGGAGAGAAACCTTATAGCTGTGGTCAATGTGGGAAGAGTTTTACTACATCTGGCTCTCTGACTTCACACCAAAGAACACACACAGGAGAGAAACCTTATAGCTGTGGTCAATGTGGGAAGAGTTTTAATTCATCTAGCAATCTGACTGTACACCAGAGAACACACACAGGAGAGAAACCTTATAGCTGTGATCAATGTGGGAAGAGTTTTTTTACATCTATCTCTCTGACAGTGCACCAGAGAACACACACAGGAGAGAAACCTTATAGCTGTGATCAGTGTGGGAAGAGTTTTACTATATCTGGCTCTCTGACTTCACACCAAAGAACACACACAGGAGAGAAACCTTATAGCTGTGGTCAATGTGGGAAGAGTTTTAATTCATCTAGCAATCTGACTGTACACCAGAGAACACACACAGGAGAGAAACCTTATAGCTGTGATCAATGTGGGAAGAGTTTTTTTACATCTATCTCTCTGACAGTGCACCAGAGAACACACACAGGAGAGAAACCTTATAGCTGTGATCAGTGTGGGAAGAGTTTTACTACATCTGGCTCTCTGACTTCACACTAAAGAACACACACAGGAGAGAAACCTTATAGCTGTGGTCAATGTGGGAAGAGTTTTAATTCATCTAGCAATCTGACTGTACACCAGAGAACACACACAGGAGAGAAACCTTATAGCTGTGATCAATGTGGGAAGAGTTTTAGTCAATCTATCTCTCTGACAGTGCACCAGAGAATACACACAGGAGAGAAACCTTATAGCTGTGATCAGTGTGGGAAGAGTTTTACTACATCTGGCTCTCTGACTTCACACCAAAGAACACACACAGGAGAGAAACCTTATAGCTGTGATCAATGTGGGAAGAGTTTTTGTCAATCTGGCGATCTGACAGTGCACCAGAGAATACACACAGGAGAGAAATCTTATAGCTGTGATCAATGTGGGAAGAGTTTTGTTCAATCTAGCTATCTGACAATGCACAAGAGAACACACACAGGAGAGCCAATGTATAGCTGTGACCAGAGATAATCTGATAAAAGATCTCTGACTAAACATCAGAAACTACATGAAGGAGTTTCATGATATCAATGAAATGATGTCACAATGTAGAATGTTTTAACATTGTAGTAGGAGTATTTTAATGATGTCACAATGTAGAACCCTAAACGTTTGTCCCCTGTTCTATTGATTTCAACATGATATGGATATTAGCCTCAGGGGGAAAATCCAGGCTCTGAATTGGAAGAGTACTATTTATGAGATTTAGTAAGTACACATTATTCCCAGATTCCGTGTGGTTTTTGAGCTGTTAGTTTTAACAGGACGTGCAACCTCATCTCCCTCCTGTCGCACAAATGATTTTAGCATGATATCGATGAGTGATGACAAATTAGTGTTGCGTTCCTTTGTTTATTGACCCCTACATTTAAATGCATTCCAACATCACGTACAACCTGATTTCCCCTCTAATTGATATCAGTGATTTATTGCTACTTGTCAAAACAACACTGTTTCTGGTGCTTGTGCAGTTTATAAGGAGATTGTTTAAAAAAATACAAGAAATATGATTATTGTGGCAGATGTTTGTGTAAATAGCACATGTTATGTTTAGGTTTTCAATTTATCCCAAACTGTTTCTGCATATTGGTTATTGATTTGGACACGTTAAAACTGTGTTTTGACATTGAGGCTATCCCACCTAGCAAAATGTAATTGAAAAGACGTTGAAAATAATACTATGCAACCAAATTTTTTTTTTTTTTACATTTTTAATTATACCATGCCTTACCATTAAGTTAATTATTGACAATACATATTAACAAAGGGGTGTCCATTTGGTTTTGATATTTCGTTTGGTAATTCATGTAACTTTTAGTAATCATAATTATTTATGCAATCAACTGACAATTTTCGGGTATAAATATATTGACATTGTTGCCCTTCTTTTAGAATAGCAGGGTTCATTCTCAGATGTGCCAACCCAAATGTACTAGAGCATGACATTGGGGACTGGGCCCTGATCCAACAACATGCCTATCGAGTGATCCCTGTAAAGAGAGAGAAGCTTCGCAGTGAGGTGGAAAGTTACTACGGATATTGCAGGAGTTTCCTCTTGAAATCAGACACGTCCTTGGTAAGGACAACCTGGTTGCTGATTGTCTCAAGGGGGGCAGTCAAAAAGATTTGTGTTTTGCGTTTAGCCAGTGCCTTGCCATGGATCACAATTTATTTTGACTGCACGGTTTTCCGTATTGGAGATGAGTTTTGTTTGGGCTCGTTCCAAGGGGACGAGAGTTCTAGAAGCTAGTGAGTTTTAGGAAGGCGAGAGTTCTAGAAGCTATTGAGTTTTAGGAAGACGAGAGTTCTAGAAGCTAGTGAGTTTTATGAAGACGAGAGTTCTAGAAGGGTAAAAATAATAGTTTAGGAATCTATAGAAAGAAAAAGGAGAAAAGATACGATATTATAATACGATTGTATATTATTATTTTGAAATGTTTTTTTCTTGTTTTTAATTGTTGACAGCCAGTAGACAAATGTTTATATTGGTGAAGCATTGTAGTTGATTATAATGTGAAATGGAAGTTGTTTTCTGTTGGTGGTGAGCAAACTTGTCCAACAAAAATATAGGATATATTTGTTGTCTTAAGGGGGAAGGTGTTACAGGCTTTGGTTTTTCCATTTATGTTTTGAGGTTGGACTTTAGCGCGTATAGCTCGTTAGCACGTAGGACGCACTGATTGGTGTCACCTCGTTAGTCAGTATGTGTTACACCTGTGCTGGCTTGTCCATCTCGTTAGTGGGAAGGTGTTTCACCTGAGCTGGTCCAGGTTCTATTTAAGAGTGTCTGGCCCAGTGCTCCAGTTGTCTTGATAGATGTGGAATGTCAACACCTTTAGTTGCTCTACCTTTTTGGTTTGCTTCCTGTCTTTAAGTTTGTTGTGAGTTCCTCTTTTTGGGCAGATTTACTGGGTGTCTTTTAGGTCCCAGTTGTGCTTACTAAGTTTAGTTTCTCAGTTTTTTATCCTCTTATGTTTGTGTATTAAATATTTGTTTATTTTCATAGTTTTTTTTGTATTATCCTGTGAAGCCATTGGGTTGCATCCATGACTGAAATGTGCTGTATAAATAAAGCTTGATTTGATTTGAACATATTGCAAAACAAATTAACCCAATGCCTGACCAATCAACAGACTCTTGGTCCATCTTAGTATGAGAAACGGTGTCAATCCCACTTTTCCAGCCTGCTGAAGGCCTGGTGGAGTGGTAAACACTACCCCCGGCTCTACCAGGGGCTTGAGGTGGTCTCCCACAGCTCTGCTGGTGGAGTGGTAAACACCACCCCCGGCTCTACCAGGGCTTGAGGTGGTCTCCCACAGCTCTACTTATGTCATTTTCTCTGGCCTTGCTGTTCCATTCGATATGATGCATCTATAGCCTCAGTTACACCTGGCACCTAAATGTGACTTCTGTCATCTGGTCACTCCAAGCTGCATCAGGGTCAGATCTACCAGGATGGGCCTTTGACAAAGTCAGGCCACCAAATAACCAAATATGCATCAGCAATGTAAAGAGATGGGGTGAATTAGTAGGGAAAAGTACATTTTACACAAGACCTTCATAATATCAAAGAACAAATGTTTGTGCCTGGGGGGAAATAAACTTTCATACAGCCAAAAGGGGTGAGAAATTACACCAATATCAGTGGACAATTTGCACTAATGTAAATAAACATGGATTATGGAACATGTTCTCGTTTGCTGACGTGATGAACTACTAAGGGGACATAAATATTTACCATCTAAACCATGTGTGACCTCTGGCTGTAGAAGTGTTCTTCCTAACCAGTCCCTCAACAGCTCTCTGACTGAGCTCCACCCTCACTGGGTCTTCAGAGGAGAGGAAGGCTGAGGAGGGATGGAAGGATGAATGGATCAGTCAGTCAATAAAGTGTAGAGCTGCTGTCTATGCTGTCTGACAAAATCACTATTTTAGTCGTTCATTAAAGTAAATAAGGCTTTATGACTGCTGAATACCAACTATCAAACACTTAGATCATGTATTTTCAGGTAGAGATACATCCTTGGGACGTTCCTAGTCCGTTGAAATTGACTTTTAAAAGGGTTAGGGTTAATGGTTAAGGTTAGGGGTTAGGGTAGGGATGTCCCAAGGATTCCAGATAGCATTGACCACCATGCATTCTTCTGTCTCTTTTACATAGCAGGTGTAAAATAAACAGACAAGACAAGTAGGCATGCAGTGCATTATGGTCATTGTAGTTTAAAAATATAATCTAATTATCCTTATCTGTATGTGGGGTTGTTAGAGAAGAATGTGATTGTCAGCCCTAACAATCCATTCTAGCACCTCATCAGGCTCTGTAAAAGTCTTCATTGATGACGTGTTCCTTCTATTCCAGGGGACAGCAGAGGAACTTCATCGATTCCACTCCTTCATCAATACAAGCAGTGAACATCTGAAATTCACCCTCACCTTTGATGCGCATGAAACAAGTTATCTGGACATTTTCATAAAGAAGGAGGGGTGTGGATTTAGCACAGACCTATACAGGAAGCCGACGGACAGGAATTCCCTCTTACGCGGAGACAGCTTCCACCCTACACCCCTAAAAAAACAGTTGTAATACTTGAGTGAAGGAAACATTTGAAATGTAAATTAGTAATTTTAATTTTGTAAATTTAAAACAAAAACATAACTGTTTGTACTTACAACTCAGTTACTAAGTCTTTAACCACACTGTGTTGTTACACTGTTGAGTAAAAACTTATGCTTCCTACACTTTAACTTGTTGTCTGAAAATAAAATGTACATTTTCCTCACCTGCGTCCAGTCAGTAGATGGACTAGATGCCGCTTAGGCCGCCCGTTGTGACTCCGTCAAGAATTCAGACCAGAGCAAGTTTGTATGAAGGTCTGGTTATTAAATGGGTTCATAGTTCAATAGTAATATCCTCTAAAACGCTCTGGTGACAAACTTTTCTGCCCTGTTTCCAGTTGACAATTTTGTTAAATCACATAAATAGTACTCTTCCAATTCAGAGCCTGGATTTTCCCCCTGAGGCTAATATCCATATCATGTTGAAATCAATAGAACAGGGGACAAACGTTTAGGGTTCTACACTGTGACATCATTAAAATACTCCTACTACAATGTTAAAACATTCTACATTGTGACATCATTAAAATACTCCTACTACAACATTCTACATTGTGACATTTATTCATTGATATCATGAAACAACTCCATGTATTTTCTGATGTTTGATCAGAGATATTTTACTAGAGTATCTCTTCCCACATTGATCACAGCTATGAGGTTTCTCTCCTGTGTGTGTTCTCTTGTGTAGAGTCAGATGGCAAGATTGCCCATAACTGTTCCCACATTGATCACAGCTGTAAGGTTTCTCTCCTGTGTGTATTCTCTGGTGTTGAGTCAGAGAGGCAGAATGACCAAAACTCTTCCCACATTGAACACAGCTATACAATTTCTCTCCTGTGTGTGTTCTCTGGTGCACTGTCAGAGAGCTAGATTGACAAAAACTCTTCCCACATTGACCACAGCCATAAGGTTTATCTCCTGTGTGTCTTCTCTGGTGCACTGTCAGAGAGCTAGATTGACAAAAACTCTTCCCACATTGATCACAGCTATATGGTTTCTCTCCTGTGTGTGTTCTCTGGTGCACTGTCAGAGAGCTAGATTGACTAAAACTCTTCCCACATTGATCACAGCTATAAGGTTTATCTCCTGTGTGTATTCTCTGGTGTAAAGTCAGATGGCCAGATCTAGTAAAACTCTTCCCACATTGATCACAGCTATAAGGTTTCTCTCCTGTGTGGATCCTTTGATGAGTTTTAATGCCTGATGAGGAGGAGAATATCTTCCCACAGTCAGAGCAGCAGTGAGTTCTCTTCCCTGTGGATCTCTGCAGGTGTTTATTGATGTGTTCTGATCTGGAGAGACTCTTCTCTGCCTCTTCAGCATCATGAGGTTGTTGAGGCTCCCCAGAGGATCCACGATAGTCCCGTATCTCTCCTGTGTGAACAACAAAGTCAGATGATTAAAGGCCAACAACAGTGGAAATCCACTGTAAAAGGTGATGCCAACAGTGTAGCCATGATGTTGTACAACAATTGACGTCTGTAATGAATGTTAAAATTATTTGACAATTGTCTTAAATTGAGCAAGAATAGTCATATATTGTCTTGTTTTCACATTAGTAGTAACATCGATGATTGTAGGCTAGAAATAAGTTATTCATGTTGTTGAAACTCTAAGCAGTGTGCCTGACAACTTTTGGTCTCCAATATAGGGCCCTTTCTGTGTTTCCTAAAATTGAGGAACGAGGGCGATGAACATGCAATTTGGTTGTAGAAACTCCTCCCCGCTAATGAGGAAACCGATAGTTATGGATGTAGTATATCTGGTAATGAGGAAACCACTAGTTATGGATGTAGTATATCTGGTAATGAGGAAACCGATAGTTATGGATGTACTATATCTGATTAGAGCAAAAATGTTGAGCAAAGATTTTAGTTTTTCATTTTTTTCTGAATGTGAATGGGGGAAAACTCAGGGGAGTAACCTCCATTTACAGGTTGCTTATGAGTGCATTTCACACTACTTTGGATTATAATTGTAAGGCTCGTTTGAATGTCCTGTGTAATATAATGTTTGCTACAGTATTAAGAAATATGTTTAATTTTTGAAGAATTTAATTTTTAATGACAGTATCCATTTGGGTGTTGTCAATAAAGTTATGATTTTTTAAATTTATTTTTAATTACATTTTTCCCCCACCTTTATTTAACCAGGTGTCCAGTTGAGAACAAGTTCTCATTCACAACTGCGACCTGACCAAGATAAAGCAAAGCAGTGCGACAAAAAAACAACACAGAGTTACACATGGGATAAACAAAAGTACAGTCAATAACACAATAGAAAAGTCTATATACAGTGTGATGGAGTAAGGAGGTAAGGCAATAAACAGGCCATGCCATGGGTGGGTGTTGCTATGGTGACCAGTGAGCTGAGTTAAGGCGGAGCTTTACCTAGCAAAGACTTATAGATGACCTGGAGCCAGTGGGTTTAGCGATGAATATGTAGCGAGGACCAGCCAACGAGAGCATACAGATCGCAGTGGTGGGTGGTATATGGGGCTTTGGTGACAAAACGGATGGCACTGTGATAGACTGCATCCAGTTTGTTGAGTAGAGTGTTGGAGGCTATTTTGAAAATGACATCACCGAAGTCAAGGATCGGTAGGATAGTCAGTTTTACGAGGGTATGTTTGGCAGCATGAGTGAAGGAGGCTTTGCTGCGAAATAGGAAGCAGATTCTAGATTTAATTTTGGATTGGAGATGCTTAATGTGAGTCTGGAAGGAGAGTTTACAGTCTAACCAGACACCTAGGTATTTGTAGTTGTCCACATATTCTAAGTCAGAACCGTCCAGAGTAGTGATGCTAGTCGGGCGGATGCGGGCAGCGATCGGTTGAAGAGCATGCATTTAGTTTTACTAGCGTTTAAGAGCAGTTGGAGGCCACGGAAGGAGAGTTGTATGACATTGAAGCTCATTTGGAGGTTTGTTAACACAGTGTCCAAAGAAGGGCCAGATGTATACAGAATGGTGTCGTCTGCGTCGAGGTGGATCAGAGAATCACCTGCAGCAAGAGCGACATCATTGATATATACAGAGAAAAGAGTCGGACAGAGAATTTAACCCTGTGGTACCCCATAGAGACTGCCAGAGGTCTGGACAACAGTTTCACACACTGAACTCTATCTGAGAAGTAGTTGGTTAACCAGGCGAGGCAGTCATTTGAGAAACCAAGGCTGTTGAGTCTGCCGATAAGAATGTGGTGATTGACAGAGTTGAAAGCCTTGCCTTAACCTTTATCACTAGACACCAGTGAGCTACAGGTAGGAATCAGCAATGAATCCCAATAATGAGACACCTCTGGGGAGGGGTGTCAGCAATTTTCTTTTTTAATTATATACAGTGGGGAGAACAAGTATTTGAGACACTGCCGATTTTGCAGGTTTTCCTACTTACAAAGCATGTAGAGGTCTGTAATCTTTATCATAGGTACAGTTCAACTATGAGAGACGGAATCTAAAACAAAAAAATCATACAATGTGATTTTCTGGATTTAAGTAATTAATTTGCATTTTATTGCATGACATAAGTATTTGGTCACCTACCAACCAGTAAGAATTCCGGCTCTCACAGACCTGTTAGTTTTTCTTTAAGAAGCCCTCCTGTTCTCCACTCATTCCCTGTATTAACTGCACCTGTTTGAACTCGTTACCTGTATAAAAGACACCTGTCCACACACTCAATCAAACAGACTCCAACCTCTCCACAATGGCCAAGACCAGAGAGCTGTGTAAGGACATCAGTGATAAAATTGTAGACCTGCACAAGGCTGTGATGGGCTACAGGACAATAGGCAAGCAGCTTGGTGAGAAGGCAACAACTGTTGGCGCAATTATTAGAAGTTATTGATGACGGTCAATCATCCTCTGTCTGGGGCTCCATGCAAGATCTCACCTCGTGGGGCATCAATGATCATGAGGAAGGTGAGGGATCAGCCCAGAACTACACGGCAGGACCTGGTCAATGACCTGAAGAGAGCTGGGACCACAGTCTCAAAGAAAACCATTAGTAACACACTACGCAGTCATGGATTAAAATCCTGCAGCGCACGCAAGGTCCCCCTGCTCAAGCCAGCGCATGTCCAGGCCCGTCTGAAGTTTGCCAATGACCATCTGGATGATCCAGAGGAATGGGAGAAGGTCATGTGGTCTGATGAGATGAAAATAGAGCTTTTTGGTCTAAACTCCACTCGCCGTGTTTGGAGGAAGAAGAAGGATGAGTAAACCCCCAAGAACACCATCCCAACCGTGAAGCATGGAGGTGGAAACATCATTCTTTGGGGATGCTTTTCTGCAAAGGGGACAGGACGACTGCACCGTATTGAGGGGAGAATGGATGGGGCCATGTATCGCGAGATCTTGGCCAACAACCTCCTTCCCTCAGTAAGAGCATTGAAGATGGGTCGTGGCTGGGTCTTCCAGCATGACAACGACCCGAAACACACAGCCAGGGCAACTAAGGAGTGGCTCCGTAAGAAGCATCTCAAGGTCCTGGAGTGGCCTAGCCAGTCTCCAGACCTGAACCCAATAGAAAATCTTTGGAGGGAGCTGAAAGTCCATATTGCCCAGCGACAGCCCCGAAACCTGAAGGATCTGGAGAAGGTCTGTATGGAGAAGGAGTGGGCCAAAATCCCTGCTGCAGTGTGTGCAAACCTGGTAAAGAACTACAGGAAACGTATGATCTCTGTAATTGCAAACAAAGGTTTCTGTACCAAATATTAAGTTCTGCTTTTCTGATACTTCTGTCATGCAATAAAATGCAAATTAATTAATTAAAAATCATACAATGTGATTTTCTGGATTTTTGTTTTAGATTCCGTCTCTCACAGTTGAAGTGTACCTATGATACAAATTACAGACCTCTACATGCTTTGTAAGTAGGAAAACCTGCAAAATCGTCCGTGTATCAAATACTTCTTCTCCCCACTGTATAGTGTTTTATGACAAACCGTTTTTTACAAATCTGTCAAGACACCAACTTAGACTTTACAGTGAAATGCTTTACTTACAAGCCCTTAACCAACAGTGCAGTTCAAGAAGAAGAAAACGTTTACCAAGTAGACTAAAATAAAAAGTAATAATAAAAAGTAACACAATGAGAATAACAATAACGAGGCAATATACGGGGGGCACCGGTACTGAGTCAGTGTGGAGGCTATATACAGGGGGCACCGGTACTGAGTCAGTGTGGAGGCTATATACAGGGGGGCACTGGTACTGAGTCAGTGTGGAGGCTATATACAGGGGGCACCGGTACTGAGTCAGTGTGGAGGTTATATACAGGGGGCACCGGTACTGAGTCAGTGTGGAGGCTATATACAGGGGGCACCGGTACTGAGTCAGTGTGGAGGCTATATACAGGGGGGCACTGGTACTGAGTCAGTGTGGAGGTTATATACAGGGGGCACCGGTACTGAGTCAGTGTGGAGGCTATATACAGGGGGCACCGGTACTGAGTCAGTGTGGAGGCTATATACAGGGGGCACCGGTACCGAGTCAGTGTGGAGGCTATATACAGGGGGCACCGGTACCGAGTCAGTGTGGAGGCTATATACAGGGGGCACCGGTACCGAGTCAGTGTGGAGGCTATATACAGGGGGCACTGGTACCGAGTCAGTGTGGAGGCTATATACAGGGGGCACCGGTACTGAGTCAGTGTGGAGGCTATATACAGGGGGCACCGGTACCAAGTCAGTTTGGAGGCTATATACAGGGGGCACCGGTACCGAGTCAGTTTGGAGGCTATATACAGTGGGCACCGGTACCGAGTCAGTGTGCGGGGTTACAGGCTAGTTGAGGTAATCTGTACATGAAGGTAGGGGAGTGTAGTGACTACGCATAGGTAACAAACAACCAGCAAGTAGCAGCAGTGCACAAAAGGGAGGGAGGTGGCGATTTCATGAATTGTTCAGCAGTCTTATGGCTTGGGGGTAGAAGCTGTTGAGGAGGCTTTTGGTTCTAGACTTGGCGCTGCGGTACCACTTGCCGTGCGGTAGCAGAGAAGACAGTTTATAACTTGAGTGACTGGCGTCTCTGACAATTTTGTGGGCTTTCCTCTGACACAGCCTATTATATAGGTCCTGGATGGCAGGAAGCTTGGCCACAGTGATGTACTGGGCCGTTCGCACTACCCTCTGTAGCGCCGAGCAGTTGCCATACCAGGCGGTGATGCAACCGGTCAGGATCCTCTCGATGGTGCAGCTGTATTACCTTTTGAGAATCTGGGGACCCATGCCAAATCTTTTCAGTCTCCTGAGGGGGAAAAGGTTTTGTTGTGCCCTCTTCATGACTGTCTTGGTATATACCCACGTGGGTGATTGAAAGATGAACTGAGGTCCACACTGCAGTCCAGTTGATGGTGGTAATGCACCTTAAAGTTGGTTTCCAACCGCCATATAAAGTCCAAAGAGGAAAAAGAAGCCTAAAGAAAGGTGAAATTACGAGAAACGAATTTGGTTTACCGTTTGGGGTATCGCGACTGGTTACTTATTTTGATGTGATATGAAAGTATTGTGTGAAATTATTCTGAATTGATATGAAAGTACAGCGATTTATGTTTCTAGAAATGTATCGCAATTGAGAATGGATTCACATTTAGATGGAATATTTGACTATTTTAGCTGCCAGAGCCAGTCTACCTCTGAAAATAACATACAGTCCTTGGACCTTGAGGAGTAACGGGGGCAGCAATCAGCAGTAGAAACAATAACAAAGCGTACTCCCTGCCCGTTTCGGTAAAAAGCTGAGGGATGGTGCTGGAGAAATGCAACCATCCATGATATCAACATTCTAGTTTTAACCATGTTTTGAGGATATACAGTGTTTGTTTATATTTACTGACCTAACATTGGAGAAAAAAAAAGCTTAAATTTTGGGTTCTGATGGGGTACAACAGTTGAACTAAGCTCATGAGGCATTTATAAGTGAATTCTTCAAGAAACAATGGGTACATGTCATTAATGTATAAGTCCCAAAATGGATGTAACAACCACTGATTGCCCCTTTAAGACTACATATTGGGCTAATCTAATAGGAGATATTGAGGACTACAGTATTTCAGGCATTGTCATTGGATGCATTTGATCAATTGTTAACGTTTTGTTGATGGTCCACTCTTGATGTTCTACACGTTACAGTGTAGCTTCAGCCATTCCTACAGAACAACATTAAAGTGTAGAACCCCTTTACTGCATATTGGTTCAACGACTGCAGAGACGGTACTTACTGGTGTTAAACAGATCTCCAACCTCCTCTTCTTCCTCCAATGTGACAGTAATCTCCCCCTCCTCTTTCACTCCAAAAACTGCATCCTCCTCTTTCTCTTCCTCTTCTTTTACTGTCACATCCTCCTCCTCTTTCACTCTGAACGCGTCTTCCTCTTCTTTCACTGAAACGTCTTTCTCTTCTTCTTTCAAGGTAACAGCCTCACCCTCTACTTGTTTTTGTATTGAAACAGCCTCCTCTTCCTCCTCCTCTTTCACCAGAGCTTCTTTCTCCGTCCAGCAGACCTCTTCTTTAGTAGGAGGAGAGTAGCTTAGTGAACTCATGGTCGGAGATGTTAGCTAGCTAGCATTAGCGACTAGCCTAGTTCTAAGCTAACTTAGCAAACCAGCTAGCTGACAAACAACGTAAATATATAATTAAAGGGGCCAACAAGTACATACGACAGAAGTGTGTTTAATACACAGCGACTAATATACACCAAAACAGTGTAAAGCGGGTGAATGTTGTAACTATGTTTGCTAGAAAGCTACCGAGGTGTCTGACTAGCTGTTGTTGTTGAAGAAGCGTCCCGTCCACTAGATTATACGTCACACTGGCAGCATCGCCTGAACCTAAAAGACGCACATCGCCATCTGCTGACTGGAGTGGGTAACGCAGTTGAGGAACCAAAAGTTTATTATTCATTTATTTAATAAAAGTTTAATATTATATTAAGTCGTTCAATGAGAAGCATGTGTTGATTGAATCGTGTTTAATGAGTGAGAGTTTAAAACAAACTTTACACCACTACACATTTGCATTGAACCATACTTCTGACATGGATCATTTTGACCCCAGAGGCATATCTTTTATCATAGCCAAAATGTGGTTTATTCAATTGTTCAAATTTTTCATGACTTTGTCAATGAACTTGTTCTTAATAAATCTAAATCATGGTTTAGTGTTTCTGTATCAAATGGACTTTTAACAAATTCAAATCCTTTGGAGTCATTTTGACCCCAGCCAAAAGCACCTTTGATAAATAGGACGTTTAATTCAAATCAAATAACATTTTATTGGTCACCTACACATGTTTAGCAGATGTTATTGGGGGTGTAGCGAAATGCTTGTGTTTCTAGCCCCGACAGTGCAGTAATATCTAACAAGTAATATCTAACCATTTCACAACATATACCCAATACACATACATCTAAGTATTTGAATCTAGGTTTCTCTGTAGACATGATCAATCCCACCAGAGGGTGGAGGGGCACCTGTATCAGTGGTTTTGACCAGATAGACACCTGCAGATATAGTGCCTCCCATGTATTCTCCCAAGATTGGATTTTTCTATACCACGTATCACATGACTGTGTACAAAACTGCCAACGGAAGAAAACTCTGCCAGCGGTAGAAAACTCTACCAGGGGTATACAGTGCATTTGTTTATTATTCAGACCCCTTCACTTTCAAGTATTCAGACCCCTTCACTTTCTCCACATTTTGTTACATTAAAGCCTTATTCTAAAATGGAAGATTTTTTTCCCTCATCAATCTACAAACAATACCCCATAATGACATCACAATACCATCACAATACCCCATAATGACATCACAATATCCCATTATGACATCACAATACCCCATAATGACAAACCAAAAACAGGTTTTTAGACATTTTTGCACAATTATTTACTTAAGTATTCAGACCCTTTGCTATGAGACTCGAAATTGAGCTCAGATGCATCCTGATTCCATTGATCATCCTTGAGATGTTTCTACAACTTGATTGGAGTCAACTTGTGGTAAATTCAATTGATTGGACATGATTCGGAAAGGCACACACCTGTCTGTATAAAGTCCCACAGGTAACCAAGCCACGAGGTCAAAGGATTTGTCCGTAGAGCTCTGAGACAGTATTGTGTCGAGGCACAGATCTGGGGAAGGGTACCAAAACATTTCTGCAGCATTGAAGGTCCCCAAGAACACAGTGGCCTCCATCATACTTAATGGAAGAAGTTTGTTCTTATTATTATGTGTAGTCTGAATCCGTGAGGCTGCAGGGATTTGTAGTCTTAGTGGCCTCTATCATACTTAATGGAAGAAGTTTGTTATTATTATTATGTGTAGTCTGAATCCGTGAGGCTGCAGGGATTTGTAGTCTTAGTGGCCTCCATCATACTTAATGGAAGAAGTTTATTATTATTATTTGTAGTCTGAATCCGTGGAGCTGCAGGGATTTGTAGTCTTAGTGGCCTCTATCATACTTAATGGAAGAAGTTTATTATTATTATTATTTGTAGTCTTGCATGTCATCTACTTTGATGCTAATAAGCATTTACAAATAAGGTTTATTACGGATCCCCATTAGTTCCTGCCAAGGCAGCAGCTACTCTTCCTGGGGTTTATTAAGGATCCCCATTAGTTCCTGCCAAGGCAGCAGCTACTCTTCCTGGGGTTTATTATGGAGCCCCATTAGTTCCTGCCACCCTCCCCTAACCCGGACGACGCTGGGCCAATTGGGCGCCGCCCTATGAGACTCCCGATCACAGCCGGTTGTGATACAGCCTGGATTAGAACCAGGGACTGTAGTGACGCCAATGACAAGCACACCCATAACATGATGCAGCCACCACCATGCTTGAAAATATGAAGAGTGGTAGTCAGTGATGTGTTGGATTTGCCCCAAACATAACACTTTGTATTCAGGATAAAAAGTTAATTTCTTTGCCACATTGTTTTGCATTATTACTTTAGTGCCTCATTGCAAACAGGATAAATGTTTTGGCATATTTTTTCTGTACAGGCTTCTTTCTTTTCACTCTGTCATTGAGGTTAGTATTGTGGAGTAACTACAATGTTGTTGATCCATCCTCAGTTTTCTCCTATCACAGCCATTAAACATTGTAACTATTTTAAAGTCACCATTGGCTTCATGGTGAAATCCCTGAGCGGTTTCCTTCCTCACCAGCAACTGAGTTAGGAAGGACGCCTGCATCTTTGTAGTGACTGGTTGTATTGATACATCATCTAAAGTGTCATTAATAACTTCACCAATGATGCTCAAAGGGATATTCACCAATAGGTGTCTTTCTTTGCGAGGCATTAGACAACCTACCTGGTCTTTGTGGTTGAATCTGTGTTTGAAATTCACTGCTCGACTGAGGGCCATTACAGATAATTGTATGTGTGGGGTACAGAGATGAGGTAGTCATTCAGACATCATGTTAAACACTATTATTGCACACAGAGTGAGTCCCTGCAACTTATTATGTGACTTGTTAAGCAACATCTTTACTCCTGAACTTATTTAGGCTTTTAATTACATTTGTAAACATTTCCAAAAACATAATTCCACTTTGACATTATGGGGTATTGAATCCATTTAACCCCAGTATCTCTACTTGCACATTCATCTTCTGCTATTCACATTCACATTCCCTACCATTCCAGTGTTTAATTGCTATATTGTAATTACTTCGCCACCATGGTCTATTTATTGCCTAACCTCTCTTATCCTACCTTATTTGCACATGCTGTATATAGATTTTTCTATCTATTCAATCTAATAGTATCAGTAAAATCAATCTAATAATCTAATAGCATCAGTAAAATCTGTTGAAATAAAACCACAGATAAATATACCTAACATAGTACAATCTAATAGCATCAGTAAAATCTGTTGAAATAAAACCACAGATAAATATACCTAACATAGTACAATCTAGTAGCATCAGTAAAATCTATTAAACAATACATCACAATACAGCAGAAATAGTTACACATTATAGAGATCCATTCATGGATGTACAGGTCTGTTGGATAAACCTTCAGAAATAGTTACACATTATAGAGATCCATTCATGGATGTACAGGTCTGTTGGATAAACCTTCAGAAATAGTTACACATTATAGAGATCCATTCATGGATGTACAGGTCTGTTGGATAAACCTTCAGACATAGTTACACATTATAGAGATCCATTCCTGGATGTACAGGTCTGTTGGATAAACCTCCAGAAATAGTTACACATTATAGAGATCCATTCATGGATGTACAGGTCTGTTGGATAAACCATCAGAAATAGTTACACATTATAGAGATCCATTCCTGGATGTACAGGTCTGTTGGATAAACCTTCAGAAATGTCCGCTGCTGATTTCTTCCAGGTGTCCATAGCGGACACCCTGGTCCTGTGAATCCTGGCCGTGGACAAATTCTCAGTCAGAAACACAAGTCAGAACACAGCCTCTCTATTCTCTCGTGTGTTTTCAGGTCCTCTGACTGGGAAAATGTCTTTTCACAATGAGAGCAGTGGTATGTCTTCTCCTCCTGTGTATTAGTATGTTGGAAACGCTTTTCTCCTGTGTGTTTTCTCTCATGCTTTTTCAGACTCCCTGACCACCTAAAACTCTTTTCACACTGGGAACATTGGAAAGGTTTTTCTCCTGTGTGTGTTCTCTCATGCGTTTTCAGGCTCACTAACCACCTAAAACTGTTTCCACAGTGAGAACAGTGATAAGGCTTCTCTCCAGTGTGTATTCTCTCATGCTTTTTCAGGACCCATAACCACCTAAAACTCTTTCCACAGTGAGAACAGTGATAAGGCCTCTCTCCAGTGTGTGTTCTCTCATGCCCAACCAGGGCCCCTAACTGAGTAAAATTCTTTCCACAGTAGGAACAGTGGTACGGTTTTTCTCCTGTATGTATTCTCTCATGCATTTTCAGGCTCCCTAACCACCTAAAACTCTTTCCACAGTGGGAGCAGTGGTGTTGGTTAGGCGTCTCTGGGTCTGTTTCCTCTGAGGAACTCTTCCCGTTGTCAGAGTCTGGTCTCTCTCCTGCCAAAAGACAAACAGATTATTTAGTTAAACAGAGACCTGAATGAAGCCTGCATTAAATAAAATTGTCTTCCTATGAGGTTTAATCTAGACTAGATCCTTCAATAACCTGAGGTCCGTCTTCACAACCTTACATCATTAAAAATAAACTTCGTGACGGTGAGATTTAAAAACAAATAATGTAGTGCTCCAAATCTAATCTCTCAGGGAATGTCATGATGTCATAATAAGAGCTCTAAAATAATAGATAATGTCATGGTTACAGGCTGAGCAGAGCTCTATAATAATAGATAATGTCATGGTTACAGGCTGAGCAGAGCTCTATAATAATAGATAATGTCATGTTTTAGGCTGAACAGAGATGGTTGTTTGCCATTCTGTGAGACAATTAAGTTGTGATTTTGTGGTGGGGGGACTCTGATGGTATACACATGTTACAGTTAAGCAATAAGACCCGAGGAAGTGTGGTATATGGCCAATATAGCATGGTTAAAGACTGTCCTTAAGCACGAGGCAGGCAGAGTGCCTGGATACAGCCCTTAGCCATGGTATATTGGCCATATATCACAAGCCCCTGGGGTGGATTATTGCAATTATAAACTGGTTACCAACGTAATTAGAGCAGTAAAAATACATGTTGTCATACCCATGGTATACGGCCTGATATACCACGGCTGTCAGCCAATCAGCATTCAGGGCTTTAATCACCCATTTTAAAATGTAGCTTTAACATTATATTATCACATAAATTCCTATAGTACAGAACAACATTTTCAAGTATAGCATTTCAGTAGCATGCTGCTTAAAAACCACACATTCATTCAAAACCTTTAGAGAGTTAGAGCCCGTTTTTAAGACAGTACTTACTGGTGGTAATCAGATCTCCTGACTCCTCTGTCAATATGACCGTTATCTCTCCCTCTTTCTCCTTCTTCACTCCAAAAACTGCATCCTCCTCTTTCTCTTCCTCCTCCTCTTCTTTTACTGTAACATCTTCCTCCTCTTTCACTCTGAACGCGTCTTCCTCTTCTTTCACTGTAACAGCCTCATCCTCTACTTCTTGTTTTACTGTAACACCCTCCTCTTCCTCCTCGACAATGTTCAGCCCCAGAGCTTCTTTCTCCGTCCAGCAGACCTCTTCTTTAACTGGAGGGGGGATGTTTAGGGAGCTCATGGTCGGAGATGTTAGCTAGCTAGTTAGCATTAGCGACTAGCCAAGCGCTAGGCAAATTTAAGACGTCTGCCTGACTAACAACGTAAATATGAAAATAAATGGGGCAACTCGCTATAAAACAGAAGTATGTCTAAAACACATAGGCAAATATGCACTGAAACAGTCTGAACAGCTTGAATGTTTAGGCCATGTCGCCTAGCAAGCTACTGAAGTGACTGACTCGCTGTTGTTGTTGAAGTGTCCCGTCCACTAGATTATACGTCACACTGGCAGCATCGTCATCAGCTGACTGGAGTGGGTAACGCACTATAAGGACATTTTTATTTTATTTCCTGACAAAAAATTGTATTTTAAAATGTATTTCATTAAATAATATTATATTGATACGTCCAAAGGAAAGCATGTGTTGATTGATTAGTGAAGATGTGTAATGAATGAGAATTTAAACTTTACATCTAACGCTGCATTTAAGGCAATGTCATATTCATTCAGTCAAACAAACGCTCTGCAGCGTCTGGTTTAACAGTGATCTACGTTCTATGAAAGCTGCTGGGAGCAAACTGGAGAATAGCTAGAGGAAAACAACGCTAACTGTGCATCACCAGGCCCTGGTATATCACCAGACTGCATACAAACCTAACTGCATGCATAGTCCCTGGTATATCACCAGACTGCATACAAACCTAACTGCATCCCCAGTCCCTGGTATATCACCAGACTGCATACAAACCTAACTGCATCCTCAGTCCCTGGTATATCACCAGACTGCATACAAACCTAACTGCATCCCCAGTCCCTGGTATATCACCAGACTGCATACAAACCTAACTGCATCCCCAGTCCCTGGTATATCACCAGACTGCATACAAACCTAACTGCATGCATAGTCCCTGGTATATCACCCATAGGCGGAAATCCCAGGGGGGACGGGGGGGACACGACCCCCCCATCTTGGGGAAAATAGGATTTGTCCCCCCCAATATATCACTGTAAACATAACTATGTAATTTCAATAATATTAATAATACGCAATGAAAGCACTTGTGCTGATTATAGACACTTAATAGCGCGTTTTTAAGTTTCAAAAGATTGCGACCCCCCCCGCCCTTTGCCTCACAATGGTTTGATCCACTGCCAGTTCTTTAGCTGGCAAGGTAATAGAGGGTTCGTATCTACTGTCCGAAAGGGACATGTACGTAACTGACGTGAGGTTAATCCAGTCAATCCATAGCAATGTTATTTATTTATTTTTATGTTGGCAGGGTTCACACACTAGCTGAATTTGCAGAGCTAGCGCGCAAACTAAAGCAAACATTAACTATCAAGCTAGCTAGTACCTATTCCATTTATGTGGCGTCGTCAAAGATGTAATCTTTGCTATCGTCAGTTTATTCCAAGATCAGCATGCAGCTGTAGTGCTTCGACGTCCCTGTGATAAGGTTAGCGATAAACTGAAGTCCAAACTGAACAGAACAGAACTACACTCTCTTCTACCATTGTCTTAAATATATATAATGGTCTCGTTGCAAAAGATAAATTGTCGCTAGTGAACTATTTTTTTTTTTTTTTTTGTTTCACCTTTATTTAACCAGGTAGCAAAGATTATAGCAAACACACAGAAACGGAATTGGTGCTCGCTAGCTTTACAAATTCAGCTGTTGTGTAAATGTGTGTGTGTGCAGCTAGGCCAGCCAGCCAGGTAGAAAAATGGCAGAAAATAGTAAGAAGACGGACATCAGAGTATTTGTCAGTACACCAAAACGCAAAGTAAGAACTCTAGTAGCCTAATATCTCAAAGACTAGTTGATAAAATGTTCATAAGAAAGAAGTGAAATGCTAATGGGAATGTTTCACAATGATGTCATTAGGCAGAGCAGGCAACAGCAGAGCTGGGGACAGATTGGCAGAGACAGGGAGTCTCAGGTAAGTTTGTTGAGTCTTTGTTTGGCAACATTATGAAAGGTTCTCAATTTTTTTGACTTGTAAAATAGGGACATAATTGGAAAATGCCATGGATACCCCCACTCTCAACTTAAACTGGTGACTAAACTAAGATTTGTTTAAGGCAATGGTATTGCTGTTGTGATTAATTGTGTAGTTTTGGGTACCGGTAGTTAGGAGTACGGCAAACACCTTATTTATTTTCTAGGAGACAGACTGAGTCTGTGAGGGTGGTGAAAGGGAAAGAGCCAAGGAGAGAGACTTCAGAGGACAGTGTCACAGCCACGGCAGGACCAAGTGTCACCCTTGTTGCCAGCAGCACCAGTATAGGGGACAGTGGCACAGCATTGTCCAGTTACCACAGTGATGGCACAAAACCATATCAGCCACACCCACAATTTATAGAACCGCAAACTCTTGCCAACAGAGTGTTGACGTTTCAAGAGAGATGGTTTCGCGATTTCCCCTGGCTACATTATAATCCATCAATAAAAGGAGTGTTGTGTTTTCACTGTAGCCAAGGGTTTTCAAGCCAGCCATCTTTTGGCCAAAGAGCTGATGCTGCCTTCATTAGTGCAGGATTTAGGAACTGGAGAAAAGGCCTTGAAAAATTCACAGCACATCAAAATTGCCAAACCCACCGCCACTTTGTAATTGTAACAGCACACCAGCTAAATCCAATCAGTGTCCAGTTATGTCCAGCGCGTGGGTTAAACAGCTGGATGACGCAAGGCATTGCTTGATGAAAATTGTTAGTTCGGTGCAGCATGTAGTAAGACAGGGACAAGCCTTTAGAGGCCACACGGATGACAGTGGGAATTTATACCAGATTTTGAAACTTAGGGCAGAAGAGGATGATCCCATTTTACTGAAGTGGTTAACAGAGCGTACCACAATGTACACAGGCCCCAAAGCACAGAATGAAATTCTGAACATCATGGCCAATAGTCATTCGAGGCATTGCAGCTGAGATTAGGTCTCTTCCGATTGTACAATTTTCATTAATTGTTGATGGTACTCAAGATGTCTCTGGTGCTGAACAGGAGAATGTCTGTCTGCGTTATGTTGACCATGACCATGTCCCTCACAAGGAGTTTATTGGGCTGTACAGGGTGTCGGAGACAACAGGCGAGGGCATTGCGAAAGTGCCAACGGATGTGTTGTTGAGGAAACCCGCAAACATATGCTAGGTTCTTTTGTTCAGTAGTGTGTATAGCAGTGGTTCTCAACCTTTTTGGGGTACTGGAACCCCTGCATATTTTGAGGCAAGGCAGGCAAGGTTTTGAGCAGTCCTCAGGGACCTCCACCCCCTCTATATTATATGTAAACTTACTGGAAACCTTGTGGTACTGACTACATTCATTACACTTTTTTATTTCACGGACCCCTTGCAATTAGTCCATGGACCCCTGTTTGAGAACCCCTGGTGTAATTGATATTTGTTCTTTTGTTTAGTAGTTTTCAGGACACTTACAAATGATTTATTTCATGTTATTTTATTTAAAATGGCCTACTTTGTGCGACATACTTGTCCATAGCTGCTGTTTGAAGAGTTGAGACACTGACTGAGTTGAGACACTGACTGAGTTGAGACACTGACTGAGTTGAGACACTGACTGAGTTGAGACACTGACTGAGTTGAGACACTGGCTGAGTTGAGACACTGGCTGAGTTGAGACACTGGCTGAGTTGAGACACTGGCTGAGTTGAGACACTGGCTGAGTTGAGACACTGGCTGAGTTGAGACACTGGCTGAGTTGAGACACTGGCTGAGTTGAGACACTGGCTGAGTTGAGACACTGGCTGAGTTGAGACACTGGCTGAGTTGAGACACTGGCTGAGTTGAGACACTGAAGGATATTTTGTTTGATTTATTTGGGTTTTTCATTGAAGTAGTTATTTTGCTTTTAGAACTACTTATTTTAAGCTTTTTGTTCTTGCAAAGATATTGTAGACTCAGGCCAGGTGGACATATTTAATGACTATATAAATGTATCAGAAAAAGTCCAATTAAAAGGTCAATTCAATACGGAGACCAACTTTGTGATGGTTCTCAATGGAGATTCTTTTAGATGTGATCACACCATGTTCATTGTATTTATGAAAACTACACCCATACAGTGTACAGTACCATTGTCACCTACTGACCTTTCTTGATATTGCTGGTTGTAAGTACGAATACCTGCATACATACTGGACTGGTAAGGAGCACTGCTATAACTATTATTAGTAGTAGAATTATAATGATTTAAACATTTGAACAAGTTGGGAAAACCCTTCAGTTAACTACTGTACCTATCAATTATCCAGTTGTAGGAATTATGGTTCCTCAATATACATTTAACAACGTATGCTATGTGTTACAGCACTACTTTTGGTGTCCCCCTCAGGAATTGCTCTTGAGAAAATTTAATGTAATTGTCCCCTCCAAGGTTGATCTCAGATTTTCGCCCCTGTTTGTTTCACCATCATGGAATCTATCTATTTTGGATGTTGGAGATATTCCCTGCCATCATTCTGTGTGTCTCTGCTCTTCTGATCTGCAGTCATATTTTAGTTATTTTAGATGCAGTTAGATTTGTAAAGTCTGGTGATATACCAGGGACTGGGGATGCAGTTAGGTTTGTATGCAGTCTGGTGATATACCAGGGCCTGGGGATGCAGTCTGGTGATATACCAGGGACTGGGGATGCAGTTAGGTTTGTATGCAGTCTGGTGATATACCAGGGCCTGAGGATGCAGTTAGGTTTGTATGTAGTCTGGTGATATACCAGGGACTGGGGATGCAGTTAGGTTTGTATGCAGTCTGGTGATATGCCAGGGCCTGAGGATGCAGTTAGGTTTGTATGTAGTCTGGTGATATACCAGGGACTGGGGATGCAGTTAGGTTTGTATGCAGTCTGGTGATATGCCAGGGCCTGAGGATGCAGTTAGGTTTGTATGTAGTCTGGTGATATACCAGGGCCTGGTGATGCAGTTAGGTTTGTATGCAGTCTGGTGATATACCAGGGACTGGGGATGCAGTTAGGTTTGTATGCAGTCTGGTGATATACCAGGGACTGGGGATGCACAGTTAGCGTTGTTTTCCTCTAGCTATTCTCCAGTTTGCTCCCAGCAGCTTTCATAGAACGTAGATCACTGTTAAACCAGACGCTGCAGAGCGTTTGTTTGACAGAATGAATATGACATTGCCTTAAATGCAGCGTTAGACGTAAAGTTTAAATTCTCATTCATTACACATCTTCACTAATCAATCAACACATGCTTTCCTTTGGACGTATCAATATAATATTGTTTAATGAAATACATTTTAAAATATTTTTTTTTTGTCAGGAAATAAAATAAACATTTCTTTATACTGCGTTACCCACTCCAGTCAGCTGATGACGATGCTGCCAGTGTGACGTATAATCTAGTGGACGGGACACTTCAACAACAACAGCGAGTCAGTCACTTCAGTAGCTTGCTAGGCGACATGGCCTAAACATTCAAGCTTTTTAGACTGTTTCAGTGCATATTTGCCTATGTATTTTAGACATACTTCTGTTTTATAGCGAGTTGCCCCATTTATTTTCATATTTACGTTGTTAGTCAGGCAGACGTCTTAAATTTGCCTAGCGCTAGGCTAGTCGCTAATGCTAACTAGCTAGATAACATTTCCGACCATGAGCTCCCTAAACCTCCCCCCTCCATTTAAAGAAGAGGCGGTCTGCTGGACGGAGAAAGAAGCTCTGGGGCTGAACATTGTCTTGAAAGAGGAGAAGGAAGAAGAGGGTGTTACAGTAAAACAAGACGTAGAGGATGAGGCTGTTACCCTGAAAGAAGAAGAGAAAGACACGTTCAGAGTTAGAGGAGGAGGATGTTACAGTAAAAGAAGAGAAAGACACGTTCAGAGTTAAAGAGGAGGAGGATGCCGTTTTTGGAGTGAAGGAGGAGGAGATAACTGTCACATTGAAGGAGGAGAAGGAAGAACAAGAACAGGAGGAGGAGACAGGGGATCTGATTAAGACCAGTAAGTACTGTCTTAAAAACAGGAGCACAAACTATTGATGAACTGATGCGTGGTTTTAAAGCAGCGTTCTACTGAATGTTGATGCTTGAATGTGTTATTATTTAATGTAAGAATTGATAACTACACTGTAAGATGTGTATACCACCAAAGAGCGGGTCACCAACAAAACCGTAACGATGGATTAGCAAATTCACAACTTTAATGTCACTCAGAATTGACAAACAAGATATACATGACACGTTTGATGTGTGTTGCTATAGTAACCCGTGGGGGGTGATGTGTGTTGCTATAATAACCCGTGGGGGTGATGCGTGTTGCTATAGTAACCACGGGGAGTGGTGTGTGTTGCTATAGTAACCACGGGGAGTGGTGTGTGTTGCTATAGTAACCTGTGGGGTTGTGATGTGTGTTGCTATAGTAACCCGTGGGGGGTGATGCGTGTTGCTATAGTAACCCGTGGGGGGTGATGTGTGTTGCTATAGTAACCCGTGGGGGAAGTGAACACCCAGACAGTGGACATCTTTGAAAACAAAACCAGGAAGCTACTTCATCGTTACCCAGAAAGGATTTGATGTTGAGATTAAAAACGGCTGCATTGGCCCTTTAATGTAAGATACATACGGCTTCTTATGTGTTTTATTTATCCAACATAACTACCTTACCGTGAATGATTTCAATTAGAATAGTCAACAAGAAACAATAATAATATTAACTACGAATACATACACCCTTCTAGCTAGCTGACCACCGATTTTCATTGCAATTCTTGTAAGTTAAGTTATGAGAGTTTTCAAAAAAGTAATATGTACACATTTTGTGGGACATTCTGTATATTTTAAAATTCGACTGCATTTAATTTAATATCAAACTTTTAACCTCAGAAATATATCTAACGGGTTTGCTAATGTTGTTAGTTTAACGTAGTTGATAAATGTTGATAGAACTGCATAGTAACTATAGAGCTCTGTTCAGCCTATAAACATGACATTATCTAGTATTATAGAGCTCTGCTCAGCCTATAAACATGACATTATCTATTATTATAGAGCTCTGTTCAGCCTATAAACATGACATTATCTATTATTATAGAGCCCTGTTCAGCCTATAAACATGACATTATCTAGTATTATAGAGCTCTGCTCAGCCTATAAACATGACATTATCTATTATTATAGAGCTCTGTTCAGCCTATAAACATGACATTATCTATTATTATAGAGCTCTGCTCAGCCTATAAACATGACATTATCTATTATTATAGAGCTCTGCTCAGCCTATAAACATGACATTATCTATTATTATTATTAGGGCGGCCACCAAGTTTTTATTGATGGAATGTTCTGAAAACTGACTTCAGGTTTTTGAGGAATCTAGCCTCACAGGAAGACAGTTTTATTTTATGGAGGTTTAATTCAGTTCTCTGTTTAGTATTTAACTAGATACTCTGTTTGTCTTTGGTAGGAGAGGGACCAGACTCTCACTCTGACAGCGGGAAGAGTCCTTCAGGGGACCCAGACCCAGAGACGCCCAAACCAGCAAGACAACACCTCTGTTCCCAGTGTGGAAAGAGTTTTAGGGGGTTAAGGAACCTGAAAGTACATGAGAGAACGCACACAGGAGAAAACCCTTACGATTGCTCCCGCTGTGGAAAGAGCTTTACCAAGTTAGGGAACCTAAAAGAGCATGAGAGGACACACACAAGAGAAAAGTGTTTCCAATGTTCCCAGTGTGGAAAGAGGTTTACCAAGTTACGGTACCTGAAACAACATGAAGAAATACACACAGAAGATAGGAAGACCTACCACTGCTCTCAGTGTGGAAAGATATTTACTGGGTTAGGGAACCTGAAAATACATATGAGAATACATTCTGGAGAGAAGCCTTACCACTGTTCCCACTGTGTAAAGAGTTTTAGGTGTTATGCGAGCCTGAAGGAGCATGAGAGAATACACACAGGAGAAAAGCCTTACCACTGTTCCAATTGTGAAAAGAGTTTTACTCATCGAGGAAGCCTGAAAGCGCATGAGAGAATACACACAGGAGAAAAACCTTTCCAGTGTTCCCAGTGTGAAAAGAGTTTTAGGTGGTCAGGGAGTCTGAAAAAGCATGAGAGAATACACACAGGAGAAAAACCTTTCCAACATACTAATACACAGGAGGAGACAACATACCGCTGCTCTCATTGTGAAAAGACATTTTCCCAGTCAGAGGACCTGAAAACACATGAGAGAATAGAGAGGCTGTGTTCTGACTTGTGTTTTTGATTGAGAAATTGTGTTTTTGTTCATGCTACATTAAATCATATTTTATGAATGAAATCATACTGAAAAATAGGTCTACATTTTTTGGGGTTCAACTCAAGACATGATCATGTCGAAAATCGGATTAAATAGTAATAAAAATATTATGTTTTGATTATGAATTTCAGATTGATTGAATGCAAATGTAAACCCCTAAATGTTGTTCACTATATAATTGGGATATTTCAAACATGTTAATTATTAAATAGATTAATATTAGTATTTCTTCATTCAGATTGTCATTGTAAATGTGAATTGGAAATTAAGTAAATGACATATTATCTTTGGGAAGTCTATTTGATTCTAAGTTGGGACTATAATAATATTTAGAAGATAAATACACAAGGCAGAGTACGAGAGAGACAGAGGACGAGAGGTCAATACAGTAATCAATGGAAATAGTGTTTTTTCTGTAACAAGGAATTATTGACTGAATTATTGATTGAAATAGTGTTTTTTCTGTAATAGGGAATTATTGACCAATGGAAATAGTGTTTTTTCTGTAATAGGGAATTATTGACCAATGGAAATAGTGTTTTTCCTGTAACAGGGAATTATTGACCAATGGAAATAGTGTTTTTCCTGTAACAGGGAATTATTGACCAATGGAAATAGTGTTTTTCTGTAACAGGGAATTATTGACCAATGGAAATAGTGTTTTCCTGTAACAGGGAATTATTGACCAATGGAAATAGTGTTTTTCTGTAACAGGGAATTATTGACCAATGGAAATAGTGTTTTTCCTGTAACAGGGAATTATTGACCAATGGAAATAGTGTTTTTCCTGTAACAGGGAATTATTGACCAATGGAAATAGTGTTTTTCCTGTAACAGGGAATTATTGACCAATGGAAATAGTGTTTTTCCTGTAACAGGGAATTATTGACCAATGGAAATAGTGTTTTTCCTGTAACAGGGAATTATTGACCAATGGAAATAGTGTTTTTCTGTAACAGGGAATTATTGACCAATGGAAATAGTGTTTTTCCTGTAACAGGGAATTATTGACCAATGGAAATAGTGTTTTTCTGTAACAGGGAATTATTGACCAATGGAAATAGTGTTTTTCTGTAACAGGGAATTATTGACCAATGGAAATAGTGTTTTTCCTGTAACAGGGAATTATTGACCAATGGAAATTGTGTTTTTCCTGTAACAGGGAATTATTGACCAATGGAAATAGTGTTTTTCTGTAACAGGGAATTATTGACCAATGGAAATAGTGTTTTTCCTGTAACAGGGAATTATTGACCAATGGAAATAGTGTTTTTCCTGTAACAGGGAATTATTGACCAATGGAAATAGTGTTTTTCTGTAACAGGGAATTATTGACCAATGGAAATAGTGTTTTTCCTGTAACAGGGAATTATTGACCAATGGAAATAGTGTTTTTCTGTAACAGGGAATTATTGACCAATGGAAATAGTGTTTTTCCTGTAACAGGGAATTATTGACCAATGGAAATAGTGTTTTTCTGTAACAGGGAATTATTGACCAATGGAAATAGGGTTTTTCCTGTAACAGGGAATTATTGACCAATGGAAATGGACCGGGGCCGATCTCGATGCCTTGCCTACGCACACTCTGCATGTGATGCTACCTTGCTGAAAACCCTCACAATTGCTGTCCAACAGATTTTGTCATGGAGTTTTCATTCAGTAGGGTTTAGAGTACATTTCATCTTAAGAATTTTAAATACGGTTGAATACCTTTCAATTAGAATGTTGTTTCAACAGATGGAAAATGAACAGAATCTAGTTCTAGAATCTAATCTATCAATTAAATGGAGAGAACAGAATCTAGTTCTAGAATCTAATCTATCAATTAAATGGAGAGAACAGAATCTAGTTCTAGAATCTAATCTATAGAATACATGGAGAGAACAGAATCTAGTTCTAGAATCTAATCTATCAATTAAATGGAGAGAACAGAATCTAGTTCTAGAATCTAATCTATCAATTAAATGGAGAGAACAGAATCTAGTTCTAGAATCTAATCTATAGAATACATGGAGAGAACAGAATCTAGTTCTAGAATCTAATCTATCAATTAAATGGAGAGAACAGAATCTAGTTCTAGAATCTAATCTATCAATTAAATGGAGAGAACAGAATCTAGTTTGAGAATCTAATCTATCAATTAAATAAAGTCATCATCCGTCTCCAACTGGTTTAAAAATACTCTGATCTTGTAGATTATTTAGGTACATTTTAGGGTTAGGAAAGTATGTATGAATCATAAATAACAATATTCATATAAGTCTACCCTAGTTCTTACTAATCATGGAAGTGTGATGACTACGGCCCAATCGTACATTTACATAAGTGTTCAGACCCTTTACTCAGTACTTTGTTGAAACACCTTTGAAACACGATTGCAGCCTTGAGTCTTCTTGGGTATGTCGCTACAAGCTTGGCACACCTGTATTTGGGGCATTTCTACCATTCTTCTCTGGAGATCCTCTCAAGCTCTGTTAGGTTGGATGGGGAGTGTCGCTGCACAGCTATTTTCATGTCTCTCCAGAGATGTTTGATCGGGTTCAAGTCTAGGCTCTGGCTGGGACACTCAAGGACAACAGTGCAGTAATATCGAACAATTTCACAACAATACACACATCTAAAGGAATGGAATTAAAAATATATACAAATTTAGGGGAGTAATGTCAGACTAAGATAGAGTAGAATAGGATAGAATACAGTATATACATATGAGATGAGTAATACACAGACTAAGATAGAGTAGAATAGGATAGAATACAGTATATACATATGAGATGAGTAATACACAGACTAAGATACAGTAGAATAGGATAGAATACAGTATATACATATGAGATGAGTAATACATAGACTAAGATACAGTAGAATAGGATAGAATACAGTATATACATATGAGATGAGTAATACATAGACTAAGATACAGTAGAATAGGATAGAATACAGTATATACATATGAGATGAGTAATACATAGACTAAGATACAGTAGAATAGGATAGAATACAGTATATACATATGAGATGAGTAATACATAGACTAAGATACAGTAGAATAGGATAGAATACAGTATATACATATGAGATGAGTAATGCATAGACTAAGATACAGTAGAATAGGATAGAATACAGTATATACATATGAGATGAGTAATGCATAGAATAAGTTACAGTAGAATAGGATAGAATACAGTATATACATATGAGATGAGTAATACATAGACTAAGATACAGTAGAATAGGATAGAATACAGTATATACATATGAGATGAGTAATACATAGACTAAGATACAGTAGAATAGGATAGAATACAGTATGTACATATGAGATGAGTAATACATAGACAGATACAATAGTATAGGGTAGAATACAGTATATCAGGTGAGTAATGCAAAATATGTAAACATTATTAAAGTGACTAGTGTTCCATTTTTAAAATGGCTAGTGATTCCAAGTCTATGTATATAGGCAGCAGCCTCTGATGTGCTACTGATGGCTATTTAACAGTCTGATGACCTTGAGATAGAAGCTGTTTTTCAGTCTCTCTGTCCCGGCTTTGATGTACCTGTACTGACCTCGCCTTCTGGATGATGGCGGGGTGAACAGGCAGTGGCTCGGGTGGATGTTGTCCTTGATGATATTTTTGGCCTTCCTGTGACATCGGGTCCTGTAGATGTCCTGGAGGGCAGGTAGTTTGCCCCCGGGGATGTGTTGGGCAAACCGCATCACCGGGGGGTGGGGTGCAGTTGAGGGCGGTGCAGTTGCCGTACCAGGCGGTGATACAGCCTGATAGGATGCTCTCAATTTTACACCTGTAAAAGTTTGTGAGGGTTTTAGGTGCCCAGACAAATTTCTTCAGCCTCCTGAGGTTGTTCTTAACTGACTTGTTAAATAAAAAATATTGTGTGTAGATTGATGAGGAATATTTTCTATTTAATCCATTTTAGAATAATGCTGTAAAGTAACAAAATGTGGGAAAAGTCAAGGGGTCTGAATACTTTCAGAATGCACTGTAAACTAAAGTTTTAAAAGTGAATTAAATACATAAAAAATGAATTTTATCTGAAAATAAAATATGATCCTCAACTGCGTTTCCCCTCCAGTCAGCAGACGGCGATGTGCGTCTTTCAGGCGACGCTGCCAGCGTGACGTATAATCTAGTGGACGGTTCTTCAGAAACAGCTCGTCAACCACCTCGGTAGCTTGCTAGCCAACATAGCCGAAAGATTCAAGCTATTTATACGCTTTAGGTGTATATTAGCTACTGTGTTTTCGACACACTTAGGTCGTATCTAGTTGTTAACCTATATAATTTAATATTACGTTATTTTGTATTAGTCAGCTGTAGTAGCTGGCTGGTTAAGTTAGCACTAGCCTAGTCGCTAATGATAGCTAGCTAGCTAACATCCCCAAACATGAGCTCCCTAAACTACTCCCCTCCTGTTAAAGAAGAGGCGATCTGCTGGACGGAGAAAGAAGCTCTGGGGCAGAACATTGTCGTGAAAGAGGAGAAGGAAGAAGAGGATGTCACAGTAAAACAAGACGTAGAGGGTGAGGCTGTTACAGTGAAAGAAGAAGAGAAAGGCGTTTCAGTGAAAGAAGAGGAAGACGCGTTCAGAGTGAAAGAGGAGGAGGATGTTACCGTGAAAGAAGAAGAGAAAGACGTTTCAGTGAAAGAAGAGGAAGACGCGTTCAGAGTGAAAGAGGAGGAGGATGTTACAGTAAAAGAAGAGGATGCAGTTTATGGAGTGAAGAAGGAAGGGGAGATTACTGTCACATTGGAAGATGAAGAGGAGATAGGAGATCTGATTAACACCAGTAAGTACCACCTTAAATTTGTTTTTAACTTTGGGTATTCGGAGTTGGCTCGTCAATACCTCTTCAACGGAGGGCCCAGGATGATGACTGATATGTCTAGAATCAGACGACGTAGAGAGCAAGCTACCCCTTGTTTTCTCTGTTCCGTTTCCAAAAAGTGACTTAACATATATATTTGAGAAGGGACTATCTGCTGACCGCAGACTGGGGGGCCACTGCATGTAGTGATGTTTTACTACACACCGTGCCCCCCAATAGTCCCATGTGAGAGTTGGGTTGGCTCCACCAAAGATTATGGATATACTGACAAGATGTCTCCGCCCTAACAAGGGGAGTAGTTGTCCACAAAGCTTCACTGCGGGTTGTCTAGCTCCCGCCTATCCTTTCTTTGGATTGGTGGATACATCTTATTATTGTAATCTATTGTTTATATTCTATGAGGGTTGTTGACGTCAACCGCCTGTATTCAATGGAGAGAGATGCTAAGCTACTAGCATGAATATGCATCGCCTGTATTCAATGGAGAGAGATGCTAAGCTACTAGCATGAATATGCACCGCCTGTATTCAATGGAGAGAGATGCTAAGCTATTAGCATGAATATGCACCGCCTGGATTCAATGGAGAGAGATGCTAAGCTATTAGCATGAATATGCATAGCGATCTGGAGACAACTCCTATAGTGTTTTTATCAAAGTTGTCGGTATGTCACGTGTCCACATAACAACGTAAGCATTACGAAACTTCTGTTAGATCAAGTAAACTTCACCTAGCAAATAAGCCATTCATTTTGTTGTTGACCAAATTCGACACTTTCCACATTGGGTTGATAATTGTTTCCACTTGGATACAACCTACTGTAGCCTACTGGCATGACCTAGAGAGTTACAACCTACTGTAGCCTACTGGCATGACCTAGAGAGATACAACCTACTGTAACCTACTGGCATGACCTAGAGAGATACAACCTACTGTAACCTACTGGCATGACCTAGAGAGATACAACCTACTGTAACCTACTGGCATGACTTAGAGAGTTACAACCTACTGTAACCTACTGGCATGACCTAGAGATATACAACCTACTGTAACCTACTGGCATGACCTAGAGAGATACAACCTACTGTAGCCTACTGGCATGACCTAGAGAGATACAACCTACTGTAACCTACTGGCATGATCTAGAGAGATACAACCTACTGTAACCTACTGGCATGACCTAGAGAGATACAACCTACTGTAACCTACTGACCTAGAAAGCTAAAGTTATTAAAAAAAAAATCCAGTAATAATGATAATTTGTATCTTCCTATCCACATGTGGAATCCCTCTCCTTTGTCGTCCTCTCTACACCAATAACAGACAACTACTGTGGGACTCCCAATCACGGCCGGATGTGATACAGCCTGGATTCGAACCAGGGACTGTAGTGACACCTCTTGCACTGAGATGCAGTGGCTTAGACCGCTGCACCCGTGTGTGTGTTAACTATTAGAGTGCTGTACTAGAATGCTTAAAAGGCCTCTAAAATTTTAAATACCGGTTATCGGTATCGTTTTTTGGGGCAAGGAAAATATTGGATATTGGTATTAGCCAAAAATGTAATATCGGTGCATCTCTTTATTCTAAAATGTTTCACAATACCTCATAATGACATCACAATACCCCATAATGACATCACAATACCCCATAATGACATCACAATACCCCATAATGCCAAAGCAAAAACAGGTTTAGGTTTTTTGCAAATGTATTGAAACTATTCCCCAGGATAACTAGTCTCAGAGTAATGTAAGATCCCAGGATAACTAGTCTCAGAGTAATGTAAGAACCCAGGATAACTAGTCTCAGAGTAATGTAAGATCCCAGGATAACTAGTCTCAGAGTAATGTAAGAACCCAGGATAACTAGTCTCAGAGTAATGTAAGATCCCAGGATAACTAGTCTCAGAGTAATGTAAGATCCCAGGATAACTAGTCTCAGAGTAATGTAAGATCCCAGGATAACTCGTCTCAGAGTAATGTAAGATCCCAGGATAACTCGTCTCAGAGTAATGTAAGATGCCAGGATAACTAGTCTCAGAGTAATGTAAGATCCCAGGATAACTAGTCTCAGAGTAATGTAAGATCCCAGGATAACTAGTCTCAGAGTAATGTAAGATCCCAGGATAACTAGTCTCAGAGTAATGTAAGATGCTTGGAAAAAGAAGCTGAAAAGAATAACAGAACGGCACCATTAGAACTAAAATGTGTCTCCTGGATGTCAGACCCCCAACCCTCCAAACTGTAAATAAATAATAAAATGTGTTTCCTGGATGTCAGACCCCCAACCCTCCAAACTGTAAATAAATAATAAAATGTGTATCCTGGATGTCAGACCCCCAACTCTCCAAACGGAATAAATAATCAAATGTGTATCCTGGATGTCAGACCCCCAACCTTCCAAACTGTAAATAAATAATAAAAATGTGTCTCCTTGACAACATTAGAACCTCGGCACGTTTACTGTATATGTCGAGACAAAGGAATGATGTAAACAAATAATCCAAAATATTTTTGTCAATGAGACAGTATATAAACAAAGGAATGACCGAACCCCCTTTGGTGACTGAATGCTTGTATGGAAAACTAGATGATCAAAACATTAGATCACATCAAATAAGCCTGAGTGGTTTCACCTCCTCCCAGACTATACTGGATACTACAGTTATAACTATACATAGTTATACAGGATACTACAGGATACTACAGTTATACAGGATACTACAGTTATACTGGATACTACAGTTATACTGGATACTACAGTTATACAGGATACTACAGTTATACAGGATACTACAGTTATAACTATACATATAACTATATAACTATTACTCTGGTCTATGTTATTGTTAGGTGAAGTTATGGGTCCTACAGTAGGTCTATGTTGTTGTTAGGTGAAGTTATGGGTCCTACAGTAGGTCTATGTTGTTGTTAGGTGAAGTTATGGGTCATATAGCAGGTCTGTTATTGTTATGGGTCCTACAGTAGGTCTATGTTGTTGTTAGGTGAAGTTATGGGTCCTACAGTAGGTCTATGTTGTTGTTAGGTAATGTTATGGGTCCTACAGTAGGTCTATGTTGTTGTTATGGGTCCTACAGTAGGTCTATGTTATTGTTAGGTGAAGTTATGGGTCCTACAGTAGGTCTATGTTATTGTTATGGGTCCTAGAGCACACTATGTATGTCATGCAACAACAACCAAAGTGCTTCTTCGTTCATTACAGGTATATTTGTTGTTAGGTGAAGTTACGGGCCAATTTGGCAAACAGTGTACAAACCCTCATTGTCAGGTTGATGGAAAAGCTAGACAAAGAGCATTTTACTGGTTGAAGTGTTTTTTAAATACAAAGCGGTTGATTTGCGATGATGACACAAACATTATATTAAGCAGGACATTCAAACGAGCCTTACAATTATAATCTAAAGTAGTGTGAAATGCACTCATTAGCAACCTCGAAATGGAGGTTACTCCTCTGAGTTTTCCCATATTCACATTCAGAATACATTGTGAAAAACTCAAATCTTTGCTCACCATTTTTGCTCCAGGCAGATATACTACATCCATAACTATCGGTTTCCTCATTACCAGTGTAGAAAAGGACCATGGAGTTGGTGGAATAATCCTTTAATTCATGGCCACTTACTCAGCTGGGCCAGGGGCGCTTTAATTAGGTCAGGTGGCAATGACCGACAGATCTCATCCCCATAAAAGGAGGAAAACGGCAACTCCGTCTGCTTGAGAAGTTCTGTGCGTCCATGAATCGACTCTGTTACCTTTAATCTGAACTATCTGTTGCGATCGGGAGAGTGGGCCATCAGTTATTGTTTGTAGTTGTAGCGGCTTGGAGAGCACTATTTTAACTTTAACTTCAAACATATTGTGTAATGTGAATTGTAAATGATCGCGGCCATACGGATCCTCACAGGCCAATTATGCAATCGATATGGTTAATATGTAATTAAATTAATTACATGTACACATGAAGACAATTGAAAGGGTGAAATGAGAAACGTCATTGTTTGCTAACTGATCGACTTTGATATCAAACTAAAGGAGATTATAGATTGAATGACCATTCACTGTTTGTATTTATTTCATGATTTATGATAAATAGTTAAGAGCCTAAATGACTCACAGGTGATTATTACTAGTACTACTGATTACTATTACCTATTGACTTCTTAATGAACTGGATTGTTGAATTCTCTAATTATGTTAATAATGAATGATTGATTTGATCTTTGTGATTATGAATTTGATTGGATACATGTTATTTGTTTCCTTTGTTATGCAGCACAGACTACTCAGTAAATATACCACTTTATGGTTAAAGGAATTCCTGCCTCAGTCTCATCCATTCTTCTGTCACCTGACACGTGACCACCTGTTCACCTTCACTGTCAGTTATCCTACCTGTCCAGCTACCCACACAGATTCCACTAATCTTTCAACCAGATATACTACATCCATAACTAGTGGTTTCCTCATTAGCAGATATACTACATCCATAACTAGCGGTTTCCTCATTAGCAGATATACTACATCCATAACTAGTGGTTTCCTCATTACCAGATATACTACATCCATAACTAGTGGTTTCATCATTACCAGATATACTACATCCATAACTAGTGGTTTCCTCATTAGCAGATATACTACATCCATAACTATCGGTTTCCTCATTAGCAGGGAGGAGTTTCTACAATCAAATTGTATGTGCTTTGCCCTCGTGCCGCAATTTTATTAAACACAGAAAGGGGCCTATATTGGAGACCAAAAGTCATCTGGCACACTGCTTAGAGTTTCAACAACATGAATAACTTATTTCTAGCCTACAATCATTGATGTTACTACTAATGTGAAAACAAGAAAAAATATATATTGTTGCTCATTTTAAGACCAAATAACTTTAACAGTCTCCTTTATTTTTAGGCTTTTTTTTTTTTTTTAAAGCATTACCTTTTACAGTGGATTTCCGCTGTTGTGGGCCTTTAATCATCTGTCTGACTTTGTTGTTCACACAGGAGAGATACTTCACTATTGTGGATCATCTGGGGAGCCTCAACAATTTCATGATGCTGACGAGGCAGAGAAGAGTCTCTCCAGATCAGAACACCTCAATAAACACCAGCGGAGACCCACAGGGAGGAGAACTCACTGCCGCTCTGACTGTGGGAAGAGATTCACCTCATCAGGCATTAAAATTCATCAGAGAACACACACAGGAGAGAAACCTTATAGCTGTGATCAATGTGGGAAGAGTTTTGGTCGATCTTGCCATCTGACTCAACACCAGAGAATACACACAGGAGAGAAATCTTATAGCTGTGGTCAATGTGGGAAGAGTTTTGGTCAATCTTGCCATCTGACTCAACACCAGAGAACACACACAGGAGAGAAATCTTATAGCTGTGATCAATGTGGGAAGAGTTTTCGTCAAGCTGGAGATCTGACAGTGCACCAGAGAACACACACAGGAGAGAAACCTTATAGCTGTGGTCAATGTGGGAAGAGTTTTGGTCATTCTGCCAATCTGGTATCACACCAGAGAACACACACAGGAGAGAAAGCTCATACCTGTGATCAATGTGACAAGAGATACTCTGTTAAAAGACATCTGATCAAACATCAGAAAATACATGAAGCAGTTGTTTCATGATATCAATGAATTAATGTCACAATGTAGAATGTTTTTAACAATGTAGAAGGAGTATTTTAAGGAATTACACAATATAGAACCCTAAACGTTTGCCCCATTCAATTGATTTCAGCCTTAGGAAAAATCCAGGCTCTTGAAAGAGTACTATTTATGTGATTTAACAAAAAAGTGACTAACACAAAAAGAGCTGTGTTACACTTAACATGTTGGTGAACCATTTGAATCAAAATGCAACACTTCAGAATGTAGCGATCTGTTTCCTACAAATTGTCCTCTAACCAGGGATGTACACATTACTCCCACATTCCGTGTGGTTTTTGAGCTGTTAGTTTTAACAGGACATGCAACCTCATCTCCCTCCTGTCACACAATTAATTTTGACATGATATCGATGAATAATGACAAATAAGTGTTGCGTTCCTTTGTTTAGCGACCCCTAAATTTAAATGCATCACTCCAATATGTAGCTGACTGTCTTCTGCAGGTTGTCCTCTAACCAGTGAGGTTAAAGATATCTCCCATTTCCATGTGTTTTTTAGATGTTAGTTTCAACAGCACGAACAACCTGATTTCCCCCCTAATCGATATCAGTGATTTATTGCTACTTGTCAAAACAACAGTGTTTCTGGTACTTGTGCAGTTTATAAGGAGCTTGTTTAAATAAATACAAGTAATATGATTATTGTGGCAGATGTGTGTGTAAATAGCACATGTTATGTTTAGGTTTTCAATTTATCACAAACTGTTTCTGCATTTGGATTTGGACTGTGACATTTGGGATATCCCACCTAGCAAAATGTCATTGAAAATCAGACTATGCCCGACGTACAATATAAGTTTGGTTTTAGTTGAAAGTTGAAAATATATATTTTTAAATTTCAACATACTTGCAGCCTATACACATGGACGCTGTATAATGAATTGGTCTATAATCAATTTTATTAACAATCCTAATAAATTGAGTCATAAATATAAAATATATTTGTTGTCCTAAGGGGAAGGTGTTGCAGGCTTTGGTTTTTCCATTTATGTTTTGAGGTTGGACTTTATCACGTATAGCTCATTAGCACGTAGCGCACTGATTGGTGTCACCTCGTTAGTCAGTATGTGTTACACCTGTGGTGGCTTGTCCATCTCGTTAGTGGGAAGGTGTTTCACCTGAGCTGGTCCAGGTTCTATTTAAGAGTGTCTGGCCCAGTGCTCCAGTTGTCTTGATAGATGTGGAGAGGCAACACCTGTAGTTGTTCCACCTTTTTGGTGTGCTTCCTGTCTTTAAGTTTGGCGTGGGTTTTTCTTTTGTTTGCTTCTTGGGCAGATTTAGTGGGTCTCATGGTGGGTGTCTTTTAGGTCCCAGTTGTTACTAGTCAACTTTCAGTGGACACCCCCATGGTGTCTTTCAGAACCCCTCCTAAAACCCCACCTGTTTAGTTGTGGTTGTTGTCAGTGACTCTTTGTTAGTTCCCTCTTCTGTTTAAGGAATATTTATGGTTTTCTTGCCGGGGAACGTAACAACAAACAATGGCGTAAAACAAGCTGATATTTTGGGTCGGATATAGCATCATATTGTTAATATTTTAATCAATGGCATTTCCTTAGGATGCTCATTAGTCTGTCAGTTGTTAGTCTGTTTTTTATCCTCTTATGTTGTGTAGTAAATATTTCTGTTTATTTTCATAGTTATTTCCTGTGAAGCCATTGTGTTGCATCCATGTCTGAAATGTGCTATATAAAGAAAGCTTGATTTGAACATATTGCAAAACAAATGAACCCAATGACTGACAATCAACAGACTCTTGCAAAACCAATTAACAAAATATGTGCAAACACATATCTTGGTCCATCTTAGTATGAAAAACAGTATCAATTCAGTATATCTTCCACTATGTCAAAATAGTGCATGGTATGTATGTTTAGTATCACTTTTCAACCAACCTAGTTCATTTGTTAAAAAATTTGACTTCTGTCATCTGATTACTCCAAGCTCCATTAGGTTCAGATCTAACAGGATGGGCCTTGGACATAGTCTGGACACAGTCAGGCCAGCAAATATGCATAAGCAATGTAAAGAGATACATCCTTGGGACGCCCCTAGCCTGTTGAAGTTGACATTTAAAATGGTTAAGGTTAGGGGTTAAGGTTAGGGTTTAGGGTAGGGATGTCCGAAGGATCCCGGATAGAATTGACCATTGTGCATTCTTCTGTCTCTTTTACATAGCAGGTGATGGGTTCTGACTTCTGAACTTGAAAATATGAAATATCCTAAGTTTGCCGATTGAGTGTATGTAAACTTCTGACCCACTGGGAATGTGATGAAAGAAATAAAAGCTGATACTGCTACCTAGCCAGCTTCGCTACCTTCCGCTTCGCTCCTCAGGTAGTATCACATTTTCACATTCTCATTTCATTTCATTACAGTACAACGGTTTGATTTGTTTAATCTTAGCTAGCTACTTAGCCGTCTTTGTATCAAAGATAATTGCGTAGCTAGCCAGCTATTCTTCGTTCTTTTAACGTAACTTTTAACGTAACGTAGTCAACACTGCTACCTAGCCAGCTAGCCACCGAACAGCAACACTGTAGTAACTATTACATTCAACGGAACGACTCGATTAGTGTAGTGTTAGCTAGCTACATAGTTGTCTTTGCTGTCCTTGTATCTAAGACAATTGTGTAGTTTATACTAATTAATGAGACAGTTACCGAGGTTACATAGCTAGCTACCGAGGTTACCTAGCCAGCGACACTCTCAAACAAAGTCAACAACGCAGCCACTGCTAGCTAGCCCACTTCCGCAGTACTGTATCATTTTAATAATTTTGGTCAATAAGATTTCTGCAACGCAAGCTTAACTTTCTGAACATTCGAGACGTGTAGTTCACGTGTCATTCCAATCTCCTTTGCATTAGCGTAGCCTCTTCTGCAGCCTGTCAACTATGTGTCTGTCTATCCCTGTTCTCTCCTCTCTGCACAGACCATACAAACGCTTCACACCGCGTGGCCGCGGCCACCCTAACCTGGTGGTCCCAGCGCGCACCACCCACGTGGAGTCCCAGGTCTCCGGCAGCCTCTGGAACTGCCGATCTGCGGCCAACAAGGCAGAGTTCATCTCAGCCTATGCTTCCCTCCAGTCCCTCGACTTCTTGGCACTGACGGAAACATGGATCACCACAGATAACACTGCTACTCCTACTGCTCTCTCCTCGTCTGCCCACGTGTTCTCGCACACCCCGAGAGCTTCTGGTCAGCGGGGTGGCGGCACCGGGATCCTCATCTCTCCCAAGTGGTCTTTCTCCCTTTCTCCCCTTACCCATCTGTCTATCGCCTCCTTTGAATTCCATGCTGTCACAGTTACCAGCCCTTTCAAGCTTAACATCCTTATCATTTATCGCCCTCCAGGTTCCCTTGGAGAGTTCATCAATGAGCTTGATGCCCTGATAAGCTCCTTTCCTGAGGACGGCTCACCTCTCACAGTTCTGGGTGACTTTAACCTCCCCACGTCTACCTTTGACTCATTCCTCTCTGCCTCCTTCTTTCCACTCCTCTCCTCTTTTGACCTCACCCTCTCACCTTCCCCCCCTACTCACAAGGCAGGCAATACGCTCGACCTCATCTTTACTAGATGCTGTTCTTCCACTAACCTCATTGCAACTCCCCTCCAAGTCTCCGACCACTACCTTGTATCCTTTTCCCTCTCGCTCTCATCCATCACTTCCCACACTGCCCCTACTCGGATGGTATCGCGCCGTCCCAACCTTCGCTCTCTCTCCCCCGCTACTCTCTCCTCTTCCATCCTATCATCTCTTCCCTCTGCTCAAACCTTCTCCAACCTATCTCCTGATTCTGCCTCCTCAACCCTCCTCTCCTCCCTTTATGCATCCTTTGACTCTCTATGTCCCCTATCCTCCAGGCCGGCTCGGTCCTCCCCTCCTGCTCCGTGGCTCGACGACTCATTGCGAGCTCACAGAACAGGGCTCCGGGCAGCCGAGCGGAAATGGAGGAAAACTCGCCTCCCTGCGGACCTGGCATCCTTTCACTCCCTCCTCTCTACATTTTCCTCTTCTGTCTCTGCTGCTAAAGCCACTTTCTACCACTCTAAATTCCAAGCATCTGCCTCTAACCCTAGGAAGCTCTTTGCCACCTTCTCCTCCCTCCTGAATCCTCCTCCCCCTCCTCCCCCCTCCTCCCTCTCTGCAGATGACTTCGTCAACCATTTTGAAAAGAAGGTCGACGACATCCGATCCTCGTTTGCTAAGTCAAACGACACCGCTGGTTCTGCTCACACTGCCCTACCCTGTGCTCTGACCTCTTTCTCCCCTCTCTCTCCAGATGAAATCTCGCGTCTTGTGACGGCCGGCCGCCCAACAACCTGCCCGCTTGACCCTATCCCCTCCTCTCTTCTCCAGACCATTTCCGGAGACCTTCTCCCTTACCTCACCTCGCTCATCAACTCATCCTTGACCGCTGGCTACGTCCCTTCCGTCTTCAAGAGAGCGAGAGTTGCACCCCTGCTGAAAAAACCTACACTCGATCCCTCCGATGTCAACAACTACAGACCAGTATCCCTTCTTTCTTTTCTCTCCAAAACTCTCGAACGTGCCGTCCTTGGCCAGCTCTCCCGCTATCTCTCTCAGAATGACCTTCTTGATCCAAATCAGTCAGGTTTCAAGACTAGTCATTCAACTGAGACTGCTCTTCTCTGTATCACGGAGGCGCTCCGCACTGCTAAAGCTAACTCTCTCTCCTCTGCTCTCATCCTCCTAGACCTATCGGCTGCCTTCGATACTGTGAACCATCAGATCCTCCTCTCCACCCTCTCCGAGTTGGGCATCTCCGGCGCGGCCCACGCTTGGATTGCGTCCTACCTGACAGGTCGCTCCTACCAGGTGGCGTGGCGAGAATCTGTCTCCTCACCACGTGCTCTCACCACTGGTGTCCCCCAGGGCTCTGTTCTAGGCCCTCTCCTATTCTCGCTATACACCAAGTCACTTGGCTCTGTCATAACCTCACATGGTCTCTCCTATCATTGCTATGCAGACGACACACAATTAATCTTCTCCTTTCCCCCTTCTGATGACCAGGTGGCGAATCGCATCTCTGCATGTCTGGCAGACATATCAGTGTGGATGACGGACCACCACCTCAAGCTGAACCTCGGCAAGACGGAGCTGCTCTTCCTCCCGGGGAAGGACTGCCCGTTCCATGATCTCGCCATCACGGTTGACAACTCCATTGTGTCCTCCTCCCAGAGCGCTAAGAACCTTGGCGTGATCCTGGACAACACCCTGTCGTTCTCAACTAACATCAAGGCGGTGGCCCGTTCCTGTAGGTTCATGCTCTACAACATCCGCAGAGTACGACCCTGCCTCACACAGGAAGCGGCGCAGGTCCTAATCCAGGCACTTGTCATCTCCCGTCTGGATTACTGCAACTCGCTGTTGGCTGGGCTCCCTGCCTGTGCCATTAAACCCCTACAACTCATCCAGAACGCAGCAGCCCGTCTGGTGTTCAACCTTCCCAAGTTCTCTCACGTCACCCCGCTCCTCCGCTCTCTCCACTGGCTTCCAGTTGAAGCTCGCATCCGCTACAAGACCATGGTGCTTGCCTACGGAGCTGTGAGGGGAACGGCACCTCAGTACCTTCAGGCTCTGATCAGGCCCTACACCCAAACAAGGGCACTGCGTTCATCCACCTCTGGCCTGCTCGCCTCCCTACCACTGAGGAAGTACAGTTCCCGCTCAGCCCAGTCAAAACTGTTCGCTGCTCTGGCACCCCAATGGTGGAACAAACTCCCTCACGACGCCAGGACAGCGGAGTCAATCACCACCTTCCGGAGACACCTGAAACCCCACCTCTTCAAGGAATACCTAGGATAGGATAAAGTAATCCTTCTGACCCCCCCCCCCCCCCCCTTAAAAGATTTAGATGCACTATTGTAAAGTGGTTGTTCCACTGGATGTCATAAGGTGAATGCACCAATTTGTAAGTCGCTCTGGATAAGAGCGTCTGCTAAATGACTTAAATGTAAATGTAAATGTAAATATAAATAATTCTCTCTACTATTATTCTGACTTTTCACATTCTTAAAATAAAGTGGTGATCCTAACTGACAGGGAATTTTTACTACGATTAAATGTCAAGAATTGTGAAAGACTGAGTTTGAATGTATTTGGCTAAGATGTATGTAAACTTCCGACTTCAACAAATGAGATGAGTAATGCCAGATATATAAACATTATTAAAAGTGACTAGTGTTCCATTCCTTAAAGTGGCCTTGAGATTGAAAAACAGCTTCTGTCTCTCTGTTCCAGCTTTGATGCACCTGTACTGACCTCGCCTTCTGGATGATAGCGGGGTGAACAGGCTTTGATGCACCTGTACTGACCTCGCCTTCTGGATGATAGCGGGGTGAACAGGCAGTGGCCGGGTAATAACAAAGAACAAATGTGTGTACCTGAGGGGAAATATGAATACCAACTATCAATCACTTAGATCATGTATTTTCAGGTAGAGATACATCCTTGGGACGTCCCTAGCATATTGAAGTTGACATTTAAAAGGGTTAAGGTTAGGGTTTAGGGTAGGGATGTCCCAAGGAACCCGGATAGCATTGACCATTGTGCCTTCTTCTGTCTCTTTTACATAGCAGGTGATGGGTTCTGACTTCTGAACTTGAAAATATGAAATATCCTTATGTGAAATTGAATTAAACAATAATGTATGTTGATGCTAATATGATGTACAATATTCCATGATGTTTCTATATGATAACAATAGAGTAATATATTTAATATGATGTACAATATTCCATGATGTTTCTATATGATAACAATAGAATAATATATTTAATATGCCATATACTAATTTTTAAGTTTCACAGATTAATTTTCATTAACTTCATCATTATGACACACCCCTCACTATTGTCATTGGTTACACTAATTGCACTGTTTGTCTACATAACCTGGTTCAAGTGTTCATGACATCACCCTGAGGAAGGCACAGTGATGCCGAAACGTTGGTAAATACCCATTAAATTGCTGTGAGTTTATACGTGGAGTGTGCAACTTTTTTTATTTTGATAGTTTATTCGCCATTAGTCAGCACCTCCACACAAACTATTTTTCTGGGTGTGCGCCAGCTCATGATTTTTAAGGGTAGGTAACAACACATCCGCCATGCTGATCCTCAACACAGGGGCCCCTCAGGGGTGTGTGCTCAGCCCCCACCTGTACTCCCTGTTCACTCATGACTGCACGGCCAGACACGACTCCAACACCATCATTAAGTTTGCCAATGCCACAACAGTGGTAGGCCTGATCACCAACAACTACGAGACAACCTATAGGGAGGAGTTCTGGCCGTGTGGTGCCAGGAAAACAACCTCTCCCTCAATGTGATCAAGACAAAGGAGAAGGAAGACAGAGCACGCCCCCATTCTCATCGATGGGGCTGTAGTGGAGCAGGTTGAAAGCTTCAAGTTCCTTGGTTTCCAAATCACTAATAAACTATTATGGTCCAAACACACCAAGACAGTCTTGAAGAGGGCACGACAAAACCTAATCGCCCTCAGGAGACTGAAAAGATTTAGCATGGGTCCTCAGATCCTCAAAAGGTTCTACAGCTGCACCATCGAGAGCATCCTGACTGGTTGCATCCCTGCATGGTATGGCAACTGCTCGGCCTCCGACCGCAAGGCACTACAGAGGTTAGTGCGTACAGCGCAGTACATCACTGGGTCCAAGCTTTCTGCCATCCAGGACCTCTATCCCAGGCGGTGTCAGAGGAAGCCCCCTCCTCCACTGTCTATTATTAACGATGCATAACCACTTTAATACCTCTACCTACATTTACATATTACCTCAATTACCTCGACTAACCGGTGCCCCCGCACATTGACTCTGTACCGGTACCCCCTGTATATAGTCTCCACATTGACTCTGTACCGGTACCCCCTGTATATAGTCTCCACATTGACTCTATACCGGTACTCCCTGTATATAGTCTCCACATTGACTCTGTACCCTCTGTATATAGTCTCCACATTGACTCTGTACCGGTAACTCCTGTATATAGCCTCCACATTGACTCTGTACCGGTACCCCCTGTATATAGTCTCCACATTGACTCTGTACCGGTACCCCCTGTATATAGTCTCCACATTGACTCTGTACTGGTACCCCCTGTATATAGTCTCCACATTGACTCTGTACCGGTACCCCCTGTATATAGCCTCCACATTGACTCTGTACCGTAACACCCTGTATATAGCCTCCACATTGACTCTGTACCGTAACACCCTGTATATAGCCTCCACATTGACTCTGTACCGTAACACCCTGTATATAGCCTCCACATTGACTCTGTACCGTAACACCCTGTATATAGCCTCCACATTGACTCTGTACCGTAACACCCTGTATATAGTCTCCACATTGACCTCTAACTTGGAAATAAGCATTTCACTCTAAGATACATTTTTATTTTATTTGATAGATTCATAGTACAGAATGAATGACTGACTGCCCAGTTCAACATCAGTTCCCCGTCTCACCTCATACTGTATTGGAGCAGCAGCAGCTGACTGCCCGGTTCAACATCAGTTCACCGTCTCACCTCATACTGTATTGGAGCAGCAGCAGCTGACTGCCCGGTTCAACATCAGTTCACCGTCTCACCTCATACTGTATTGGAGCAGCAGCAGCTGACTGCCCGGTTCAACATCAGTTCACCGTCTCACCTCATACTGTATTGGAGCAGCAGCAGCTGACTGCCCAGTTCAACATCAGTTCACCGTCTCACCTCATACTGTATTGGAGCAGCAGCAGCTGACTTGATCGTTGATGCTAATCATCATGTTTTGAATCTGAGAGTAAATAGAGCCGACTACAACTCTAAAAATGAAGGGTTCAACTGGAGTTGTTCTCAGATCCACTAAGAACCGCAGGGTTCTTGGTCAATGAAAAACAGCCCCAAAAGGTTCTTCAAAGAACTTGTTAGAAGGTGGGTTCATCGAGGAACCTCCGTTGTTGCTGGACTTCTTCCGGGAACTTCGCAATTACAACTGAAAACGATGGTGACAAGTTTGGATGCGACAACAAGTTAAAACGTTTAAGTTGGGTTGATGTTTGGCTCTGAATATGTCTCGAAATAATTTATATAATAATATAACATACTAATAATGAATAACGAAGACAATGATGGTTTTCTGTGAATATCTTCCATAACGTTACTATAGTTAATTACCGTAAATATTAGAAAGCCGGGTTTGACCGTCGGCGTTGTATGAGCTACAGTACAGTACCGTTATCTAGCTAGATAACGTTATGTCCTAACTAGGCACAACTAGGTTTGGATTATTTCCCTCAACTATATTATTTCCCATATATTGTATATCGTTTTCATAAAGCCAACATGGCTTTACACTCATTAACGTAAGTTTCCAATCTAGAGCAGTTCTCACTTTTGTGAGAATGAACTAGTTAATGTTAACTAACTAACTAACTAACTAACTAACTAAGGACGGTGACCTGTCCAGACGAGATGTTACAACGAACTGAATCGTCAATAGAGGTCTTCCTCTTTATATAGTCTGCTACAGCATGCAATACTATTAACTCACAAGGGGGCATTACATGGACAATACTGTAGCGACCCGCACAGACAGCTGTGTGTTATGTGTTAGGCTAGGAGGTGGTTGTGTTGTACTGACCAGTACCCGGTGTTCGCGGGGTCCGACATGTCAATCAACCTGCTATCTGCCAATCACGGGAATGCCTGGAATGTTCTGATGCCGGGCATCCTGGTGGTTGGCGGAGTGGCGTGGAGGGGGGTTGGGCAGGGGGGTGGAGCATTGGAAGTTAAGACCAGGTTCAGCCTTTGTTCTCTCTCTCTTACGTCTGGGCTTCACAAGAGAAGGTCACGATTGGCTTGTGGGTTATCTGTCATCTATTTGGCGTGTGCTACGGCCCAAACAGTAGCCTGTGTAAAGTTGGTTTAATAAACCGTCAATTCGCAAACTCAAGCCTCTGTCTGGACAATTGTTCATTTATGATCTAGTCAGGTCATTACATTGGTGTCAGAAGTAAAAACGTTGATACAAGTTAGCCAGCTAGCTAGCTGACTTATGTGGCTAGCTACCGTAGGTGAGAACGGGGATTGAAAATGCTTCGAGGGAATCCGAAAGTGAAGGTGGAGGTAGGGGACGATTATGGCCAAGGAGGTGCGTGTGAATGGACGTCGGGGGTTCTGTCTGAGGAGATCGCCAGGGCGTCGGAGCCCAGAGGCCGCTTGAGGGAGGACGTTAGAGCGATGGCGGCTGAAGCGGGCATGAGTGCTTCGTCGACTGTATTTCGCGCGGATTCTGGTGGGCGGACCGAAGTGGTGACGTCGACGCGGCGTGACGAGGAATCTGGGGCTCAGGATGTAAACAAACATGGCGGCGCCCAGTTCCCGGCCTCGTCCGTATCTGTTAAGACCCCGAAGTATTCCGGTAAGGCGGATTGGGAAGCTTTTCATGCTCAGTTTGAACTGTTAGCTCATTTTAGGGGGTGGTCGGATGAAGAAAGGGCACTGCAGTTGGCTTTATGCCTCACGGATGAAGCTCTGGCCTGTTTGATATTGATTAGCCCCGAGGACAGGCATGATTATGGTGCTTTAGTGGGCGCACTGAGGAGGCGCTATGGACAGTGTGTACAGCCCGGGCTACTGCGCTCCGAACTGAGTAATAGACGCAGGCAGCCTGGAGAGCCTCTACGGGTGCTAGCTAATGACATTGAGAGCCTCTCTCGGCGGGCATATGCTCACATGCCCCCCTCCGTGCAGAGCGAGCTAGCACGGGACCAGTTCATACAGGCGCTCTCTCCTACGGAGCTGCGCATACAGACCCAGCTGGCTCATCCTGAGTCATTGCAGACAGCCTTGGAGATGGCTTTGGAGAGGGAGCTGGTGTGGGCTGGGGCTTCAGCTGGGGCTTTGGTGGGGGTGCAGGGAGACACACCCTCTGTGCGAGCTGGGGGGCAGAGCAGCCCGGAGCCGGAAAAGCCTGCTTGGGTGGCCGAAATGACAAAACTCATTCGTGCTGTGTCGCTACAGGCGGCACGAAACACACGCCCTGGTCCCAGGGTCTGCTGGGGTTGTGGCCAGCCAGGCCATCTGCGCCGAGATTGCCCCATGTCCCCCAGAGCTCAGGGAAACGGCTCGGGGTCCGCATAGACCGGGTAGTGCGGACCCCTGGCTTTCTATCCCAACCACCATCATCTTCAGGAGGAGCCCACCGGCACAGACGGGGAAGCAAGGCTCCACTTCCCCCAGAAGCAGACGAGGGCAAGCGGATGGAGCCTGTTGTTGTGGTGGGCCGGACCTGTGTTGGGGACTTTTGTCATGTCCCTGTCACTGTGGAGGGGGTGCCCTGCTCCGCCCTGGTGGACACTGGGTCCACAGTAACCCTGGTGAGGCCAGATATTGTGCCAGGTTGGACTCAGTGTGAGCCTACAACTGTGCAGCTCCGCACAGTCACAGGTGAGCTGGCACCCATGAAAGGGAAGGGAATAATGACTCTGACAGTAGGGGGCAGGACTGTGCGTCATCCTGTGTGGGTGCGGCTGTGCAGGACCCTTGTATCCTGGGGTTGGACTTTCTTAGGAGCACAGGCTGCCAGTTAGACCTAAATAGGGGCACACTGAGCTTCCAGGGAGGGACAGAAGTCACCATGGCCCCCCCTAATGTCACATTCACTCAACCCAACAAACCCTTTACTCCAACAGTTAAAGCAGCAGAGACTCATGGCTGCGCCCCCTCCCCCACAGCTGTGTGTGACTTTTCCCCAGTCCCCCTGTCACCTACGGCAGTGTGTTACATTCCCCCAGCTACCTCCATGACACAGCCCTCTGTGAGCCCGGGCCGCACCCCCCCAGCCCAGCTACCCCAGATGGGAGAGGAGAGGACACTGTCTGCAGTGAGGGAGATATGGGGGAGGAACTGTGTTGGTCTTGACCCCGAGCAGCAGGAACGGTTGTGGCAGTTGCTGTTTGAATTCAGAGACAGCTTTGCGTTGAGTGAGGAAGAGGTGGGTCAGACTCATCTGGTGCAGCATGAGATCGACACAGGTGATGCTCGACCCATCAAGATGCGTCCCCGCCGTATCCCGCTGGCACGCCAGGAGGCGGCAGACAAGGCTGTGTTGGAGATGCAGCGGGCAGACTTCATTGAGCCCTCAGACAGCCCCTGGGCGGCGCCAGTCGTCATGGTTCCGAAGAAGGGGGGCAAGCTGAGGTTCTGTGCGGACTACAGGCGGCTGAATGAGGTAACCAGGAAGGACTCATACCCCATACCACGTATCGATGAGTCGCTGGACCTGGTTAGGGGGTCCTCCTGGTTCTCCTCACTAGACCTCCGCAGTGGCTACTGGCAGGTGCCCCTCTCCCCAGAGGCCAGAGCCAAAACTGCGTTCTCCACTAACAGAGGACACTGACAGTTCAAGGTCCTGTGCTTTGGCCTGTGCAACGCTCCAGCTACTTTTGAGCGTTTGATGGACAGGGTGCTGGATGGCATCCCCCGACAGCAGTGTCTGGTATACCTCGATGACATCCTGGCCCATGGCAGCTCCTTCCAGTCAGCCCTGGGGGCGCTACGGCGTGTGCTGGAGAGGGTGGCTGCCGCAGGTCTGAAGCTCCACCCCGAGAAGTGCCACTTCATGAGGAGAGAGGTGTCCTTCTTGGGCCACCGAGTGGGGAAGGAGGGGATCAGCACCATGGAGGACAAGGTAGGGGCTGTCAGAGACTGGCCCACCCCCACCGACCAGCGTCAGCTGAAGAGCTTCCTGGGCCTGGCCTCGTACTACAGGAGGTTTGTACGGGGCTTCTCAAGCGTTGCTGCTCCACTGAACCGCCTGCTGCCGAAGGACAAGGCTTTCACTTGGACAGTGGAGTGTGAGGAGGCGTTCAACACCCTCAAACGTGCACTGATCGAGGCCCCCGTGCTCAGCCCCCCCTGACCTCACCTTGCCCTTTATCCTGGACACAGACGCGAGCAACGTGGGCATGGGTGGGGTGCTGGCCCAGGTGGGGCCAGAGGGGGAGAGAGTGGTGGCGTACTTCAGCAAAACATTTGACAAACATGAGCGCCGCTACTGTGTCACCCGGCGGGAGCTCTTGGCTGTTGTGGCTTCCGTCAAACACTTCAAGTACTACCTGGGTGGTCTGCCCTTTACTGTAAGGACTGACCACTCTGCTCTCCAGTGGCTCATGTCTTTCAGAGAGCCAGAGGGGCAGGTGGCACGCTGGTTGGAGGAGCTTCAGCCGTATGACTTCACGGTGGTGCACAGGGCAGGGGCACGCCACTCCAACGCCGACGCCATGTCCCGTCGGCCCTGTACTGCAGACGGCTGCCGCCACTGTGAACGGAGAGAGGGACGGGAGAGAGAGCTGCGTGCAGAGGAGGGTGTCTGTGCCACAGTGTGTCGGGCGAGCGGGCCTGTCTGCTGTGAGCTGCAGACTGTCGACGTTTCTGAATGGCGGCAGCAGCAGGGACGGGACACAGACCTACAGCCAGTGCTACAGTGGGTAGAGGCGCAGGTGAGGCCACCATGGGAAGAGGTGACAGCGCTCTCACTCGCGACCAAAGGGTTGTGGTCGAAGTTTGAGAGACTGCGGCTGGCTGATGGCGTGCTACAGCGGGCATGGAAGGAGTCAGCTACGGGAGAGGAGAGGTGGCAGGTGGTGGTCCCAAAAGCATTGCGGGAGGCTGTGCTCCAGAGTACTCATGGGGGTGTGGGGACTGGACACTTTGGGGTCACAAAAACACTGCACCGTCTCCGTCAGGGCTTCTACTGGGGGCAGCACAAGAGGGATGTGGAGGACTTTTGTCGCCGCTGTGACAACTGCACAGCGAGAAAGGGCCCCCCAGGCCGCTCTCATGCTCAGCTCCAACAGTTCCCAGTGGGGGCTCCCATGGAGAGGGTGGGAGTGGATGTAGTTGGGCCGTTCCCCACCACAGACAGTGGAAACCGCTGGGTGCTCACGGCCATGGACTATTTCACAAAATGGCCCGAGGCCTATGCTCTGCCTGACCAGGAGGCAGAGACCATCGTCGACGCCCTGACAGCGGGGATTTTCAGCAGGTTTGGAGCTGCAGAGTCCATCCACAGCGACCAAGGCAGAAACTTTGAGTCCCGTGTGTTCGCCACCGTGTGAGAGGCTGGGTATGCACAAGACCCGCACTACTCCTCTCCATCCTCAAAGTGATGGCCTTGTGGAGCGCTTCAACAAAACGCTTGGACAGCAGCTGGCCATCGTCTCTTCCAAACACCAGCGTGACTGGGACAAGCACCTGCCTATGGTCCTCATGGCATGCCGCTCCGCTGTCCAAGACTCCACCTCCTGCACGCCTGCCCTCCTCATGCTGGGGAGAGAGATCCGCACCCCTGCGGAGATGGCGTTTGGTCGGCCCCTGGATAGCCCTCATGTTCCTCCGGGGCCGGAGTATGCCCGGAGACTCCAGGACCGCCTGGAGACAGCCCACACCTTCGCCAGAGAGCAGCTGGTGAATGCAGGTGTGAGGCAGAAAAGGAACTATGACGTGCACACCCGGGGAAGGCACTTTGTGGCTGGGGAGCTGGTCTGGGTCTACAGCCCCCTAAGGAAAAAAGGCAGATGCCCCAAGTTGGACAGTCACTGGGTGGGACCCTGCAGTGTCCTGGAGAGGGTAGGGGAGGTTGTGTACCGGGTGCAGCTTCCTCCCAGGGGGAGAAAGGTGGCACTGCACCGGGACAGGTTAGCCCCATACAGAGGGGCCTCTTCTCCCCAAACCCCAGGAACCCCCACAATTCCCCTCTCTGGCAATGACATTCTCCAGGCACCCACCCCCAGGTGCCGCAGACAAGGCTCCAGACAGCCCACTCCCCCTGTCTCCCCCCCTGTGTCACCGCGTGGTTCCCCAGAGCCACGGACTGTATTACCCGTTCCCGCTTCCTTGTCCCCCATATCCCTGCCTTCATCCCCTGGTTCCCAGAGGGACACTCTGCGACCATCACGGCCACGCAGGCAAAGGAGACCTCCGGGTCGCTTCAGAGACTTTGTTTGTTCCCTCGGGGACGAGGGACTTTGTGGTGGGGGGGCTGTGTAGCGACCCGCACAGACAGCTGTGTGTTATGTGTTAGGCTAGGAGGTGGTTGTGTTGTACTGACCAGTACCCAGTGTTCGCGGGGTCCGACATGTCAATCAACCTGCTATCTGCCAATCACGGGAATGCCTGGAATGTTCTGATGCCGGGCATCCTGGTGGTTGGCAGAGTGGCGTGGAGGGGGGTTGGGCAGGGGT